>NW_026891214.1:0-34279 GCF_015708825.2 Lethenteron reissneri | reverse complement strand
TGTAAAGAGTTAATGCGTTTGTAGTGCCTCAAGAGGGGGCTCTGGACCCTAGGCAGAGAAGCCCCTTGGCACAGGCGCTCGGATCCCAGGCACCCCAGACACTTAAGCCCCTTGGCGGCAGGCGCTGGGATCCCAGGCACCCCAGACAGTTAAGCCCCTTGGCGCCAGGCGCTAGGATCCCAGGCACCCCAGACACTTAAGCCCCTTGGCGCCAGGCGCTGGGATCCCAGGCACCCCAGACAGTTAAGCCCCTTGGCGCCAGGCGCTAGGATCCCAGGCACCCCAGACACTTAAGCCCCTTGGCGGCAGGCGCTGGGATCCCAGGCACCCCAGACAGTTAAGCCCCTTGGCACCAGGCGCTAGGATCCCAGGCACCCCAGACACTTAAGCCCCTTGGCACCAGGCGCTAGGATCCCAGGCACCCCAGACACTTAAGCCCCTTGGCGCCACCAACGGGGGGGCTGTGTGTGCTCTGTGGGATACCTGGGGGCACACAAACCCCACCCCTCGTTGGGCACGAGGCATAAAAGGGCAGCTCCCTGGATGATCGGGGCCAGTCGCAGGTCAAGACCCGCCAGCCAGCCAGCGTAGGACCCTGTACCCCCTCGTCCCGCTGTAACAGAGTATCAGGACTGTTGGAGTGTTGTATTGTAATAAAGAAGTTACCTCTACAAGTGTCTCCGGAACCCATTACACGTGGATACCGAAACATGCAAATAAGAAACATTGACAACTGCAAAAAGTAGATGGGCTTGGGCAAGGGCACATCACTGGACTGCATTGTGGCTGGGAAACAAGACCGGTGTTGGAGTGGCATCCAAAGTAGAGCACACATCACCAAGAGGATGACCACCACAGAGATTCGAGTTGTGAGAAGATTAGTTCGTGTGTCGTTGATAGATGGATCGTCACATAGCTCGAGTGAGGAGGCTGAGGAGTCCTGATCCAGTAGTGGGTACAAAAAACACATTCTCTGCGGAGGGAGCGGGTAGGAACGTTGGGTTGCTCGGTCAATGGCCAACTGTGAGGGCGGGCACAAGCCGGCGTGAGTAGGTGAAACGTTGAGTTTTATAAGGGCACCACGGGGTGACCAGCCCCCCCACCCAGCCCCACCCCACCCTCCCCACCCAGCCCCTCCCCACCCAGCCCCTCCCCACCCAATCCCACCCCTCCCATTTTTGGATGCACGACGGACAGACACAATAATCCCCTGTGGGCTGGTGGAATCAGGTGGTTCCTACCGGTAATACCGACTGATTTTGTACATTAATTACTCTGAGGAATACACGTCGTCAGAAATTTGAAGAATGTTGTATCGTACACTATGGGAACCTCATTTGCCAGTAAAAATATCATAATTGTTTTTTTACCCTTCTATCTGGCAACAAAACTGACACCTTTTTACAAGGAGTCATGTTTGTATAGACCGCAATACTTGTCTGGGTGTGGACCAATCAACTTCAAGGACAGTGCATACATTATCAGAGTTATGTCTTTTGTTTGTATTATGACTGCAAGTATTGCGGTTTATACAAACATGACTGCTTGTAAAAAGGTGTCAGTTTTGTTGCCAGATAGAAGGGTAAAAAACCAATTATCAATGTTGGATCGCTGAACAAAATTTGTGTGTGTGTGCATATTTCTGTGTTTCGCTGGATTTTAGGACTTGGATGAACTGGGAGTCCCAGAAGCCAAAAAGCGACTGCTATTGAGTGGAATCGAAGAGCATGGCGTGTCCACCACGATCTCCAGCGAGACGACACTGCAGCGCTCGTCCAGTGAAGAGACAGTCCACCTCAGCTCCGAGGACGACGACGATGATGGCATCGACACCAAGGATGGCATCCGTGCCAAAGTGTTCCCAGCACTGCGGCCCTCTGGCAGTCATCTGTCCTCTGTCGGCAATCGGTATCGCAAAAGCAGCATTGCCAAATACAATTTGCGAGCGCACGCTCGCCAAGCCGTTGACTTTCCTCGTGCTGGCAGCTGGGGAGGCAGTAGCAGCCTGGAGGTGCCCAGGAGCAAGATGCCAAAATTGTCTTCATGCTCTGACATCGAAGAAGAAGAGGGGCTGGAGTGAGGAGAGGAGGGGGGTGATAGATGGATGATGGTGGGAGGTTGTGGGCCGTGGGATGCACTTTGTATGAAAAGCCCTTGGGGTAAATAAGCTGGTGTCTTTCGATTGAAAGCTTTCGTGACTGCAGGGATTCATCTTGGCTTTCAGTAAAGTCACGGTCGACAGACCTGTTCTCCACTGAGCGCGGCTGCTTGCGTTGTGGCCGAAACGTAGTGAGATTATTTTATTATGTTTTATTTTTATATTTATTATTTTCCTTCTAAGTGACTTTACCGAAAGAACCAAGAAGATAAGCTAGTGTCGTTTCACTCGCAGTTTCAATAACTTCCTTGAGCTTCTTCTTGGTTCTTTCGGTAAAGTCACGTAGAATGGAAATAATAAAATAGTAATACTTTTTTTATAAATTAATTCTCACGACGTTTCGGCCACAACGCAAGCAGCCGTCCTCAGGTGAAGAAACAGGTCTGTCGAGAAGACAGTCGTGTTTTATTTATTTATTATTATTTTATTTCCTTCTACGTGACTTTACCGAAAGAACCAAAAGATGAAGCCCTGCAGTCACGAAAGCTTTAAATCGAAATTCCTTTGAGCTTGTTTGCATAGTTTTTTTTTTACAGAATGCAGTTACATAGAATATAAAGTAGCATCTTGGCTTACCACCCAAGGCAGGAACTTGTCTCTTCCAAGAAAGAAGTGACGGACTTGTCAGTTTTGTTCCTTCTTAATTTGGAGCTTTCGTGACTGCAGGAATTATTCTTTGGTTTTTTCGGTAAAAGTCACGTCCTACAGATAAACGTAACCGTTTAAGTCATCTCGAGTTGAAATATACAACTCGTTTTGTTTCCATGCAGAGAGATAGCCATGTTCAGACGCAATGTGCTTTTTTGTTTGTGTGCATTTGCTCGACTGTTCAAAGATCGTTTCAAATTTGCATCTATTGGAAGGATGAACACGAAGTGGGAAGGTTTTTGCAAAATCAGATTTTCTCATACTCCAGAAGATTGTTGTACGGGGCCTGTCTGCTCTCACCTACTTGATAACAACCCCAAAAATGCCTAAATAAAGTTGATTTGTGACATGTTCCATTCTGCAAAGTTTTATAGACTTTGCTGCTGGTAGCAGATGTAGAGAGAACAACACCTGTCTACACTTAGTGTTCATGGAGCTGTCTTAAGCGTATATATGCAGTGGGTTTTTTAAATCCTTTATATTAAGTTCACTTGCTTGCTTGCTTAGGACCGTGCAAATCTTTCGGTCGTTTTTTAAACGGCCACTTCCCGTCATCCAATCGAGCTGACATTTTGCACACAGACTCGTTGTGCGTGACAATTTATTTTCGTGAAAACATTTTGTTCCAAATTTTACACTGTTTAGGGAATTTTTTTATTTATATTTATTACCAATTGCTTAATGGTGGCAGGCAATCATCTGACCCATAGGTGGCAGCCATCTCAAGCCAGAGGACGAGAGGACTCTAGCCGCCACGCATATAAAGGATTTATAGTGAAAAACTTTGTTTTTACGGGTTAATTTTTTGTTACAGGTAGGAACAACAGTTCCCCACCGCCCACCAGGGATTATTTGTCTGTCGTGCATAGCCCCTCCCACCGCGTAGCACGCTCCCCGATTGGTTGAAGTGCGTCACGTGACCGCGAGCTTTCTGCCCAACCAAGTTCCTAGCTGGCCACTGTGAAGGAACGTGATTGTGCTGTGGATTCAGAAACCCGAGTTTGAGGGTGACATCCGAACTGCTGATTGTTTGGGCGCTGACCACTGGTGAAGTACCCGTCTGGTCACTGCCTGCATCTTGGAGTGGATTGAACAAGGGCTGTTGATATTATTGAGCTTTGATTAAAAGCCAAAAACCTTTAAAGTACAATTTGAGGAATTGTTTTTCTGGATAAACCACTCGGAAAAAATATATCCAATGTTGAGTGTGCATACGGAGCCCAAAACCACCTGTACGTTTTGCAATGTGCTTTATATTTTGTAGCAATCACTGCCTTTCATGTAACTGGTACCAGGTGCATACAGCGCATGAGAACGTTCAATTCGAATGTGCAATTCCCTGGAATAGCTACAGTATGATTTGTTTAAACAAGTTTTGACAATAAAAAAAAACTCTCTTTGAACCGTTAACACGATCTTTTCTGACGGTGTGTTTTTTATCCAACGTGGCGCGATAGAAATATGTTATTTTGCCTTCGTACACGGGTTGATATTGACGGAGCACAGGCGAGTATCACTTTGACGCTGTGGTGGATTGAGCGCAGATGTTTGCGTCGGGGTAGCTGAGCGAATCGCCGTGTGGTAATGAGTGCCTCCATATGTGTCAACCGGGATGTTCTGTTCTGGATCGCAAACAACAAAGTACCTAACACTCACACTCACACACACCTAAACACACACCTACACACACACACACCTACCACTCACACACCTACACACACCTAACACTCACACACCTAACACTCACACACACCTAACACTCACACACACCTAACACACACACACAGACTCCTACACACACCTAACACTCACTCACACACACCTAACACTCACACACCTAACACTCACACACACCTAACACTCACACACACCTAACACTCACACACACCTAACACTCACACACAGACTCCTACACACACCTAACACACACACCTAACTCACACACACAGACTCCTACACACACCTAACACTCACACACACCTAACACTCACACACACACTCCTACACCTACACACACACCTAACACTCACACACCCTAACACTCACACACCTAACACTCACACACCTAACACTCACACACACCTACACACTCACACACACCTAACACTCACACACACCTAACACTCACACACACCTAACACTCACACATAACACTCACACACACCTAACACTCACACACACCTAACACTCACACATAACACTCACACATAACACTCACACACACCTAACACTCACACACACCTAACACTCACACACCTAACACTCACACCTAACACTCACTCACACCTAACACTCACACACACCTAACACTCACACACACCTAACACACACCACCTAACACTCACACCTAACACTCACTCACACCTAACACTCACACACCTAACACTCACACACACCTAACACTCACACACACCTAACACTCACACACACCTAACACTCACACACACCTAACACTCACACACACCTAACACTCACACCCACCTAACACACACACACCTAACACTCACACACACCTAACACACACACACCTAACACTCACACACACCTAACACTCACACACACCTAACACTCACACACACCTAACACTCACACACACCTACACCACCCTAACACTCACACACACAACCTCACACACACACAACCTACACACACACCTAAACTCACACACACCTAACACTCACACCACCTAACACTCACACACCCTAACACTACACACACACCTAACACTCACACACACCTAAACCTCACACACACAGACACTCACACCACCTAACACCCACACCTAACACACACACACCCTACACTCACTCACACCTAACACTCACACACCTAACACTCACACACACACACACCTAACACACACACACACACCTAACACTCACACACACCTAACACACACACACACCTAACACACACACACACCTAACCACACACTCACACACACCTAACACTCACACACACACCTAACACTCACACACCCCCTAACACTCACACACCTAACACTCACACACACCTAACACTCACACACACCTAACACACACCTAACACTCACACACACCTAACACTCAACACACCCTAACACTCACAACACAACTAACACTCACACACACCTAACACACACTAACACTCACACACACCTAACACACACACCTAACACTCACACACACCTAACACTCACAACACACCTAACACACACACCTAACACTCACACACACCTAACACTCACACACACACAGACTCCTACACACACCTAACACTCACACACACCTAACACTCACACACACACAGACTCCTACACACACCTAACACTCACACACACCTAACACTCACACACACACCTAACACTCACACACCCCTAACACTCACACACCTAACACTCACACACACCTAACACTCACACACACCTAACACACACCTAACACTCAACACACACCTAACACTCACACCACCTAACACTCACACACACCTAAACACTCACACACACCTAACACACACCCTAACACTCACACACACCTAACACACCACCTAACACTCACACACACCTAACACACACACCTAACACTCACACACACCTAACACTCACACACACACACAGACATCCTACACACACCTAACACTCACACACACCTAACACACACACCTAACACTCACACACACCTAACACTCACACACACCTAACACTCACACACACACAGACTCCTACACACACCTAACACTCACACACACCTAACACTCACACACACACAGACTCCTACACACACCTAACACTCACACACACCTAATACTCACACACACACCTAACACTCACACACACCTAACACACACACCTAACACTCACACACACCTAACACTCACACACACCTAACACTCACACACACACAGACTCCTACACACACCTAACACTCACACACACCTAACACTCACACACACACAGACTCCTACACACACCTAACACTCACACACACCTAATACTCACACACACACCTAACACTCACACACACCTAACACACACACCTAACACTCACACACACCTAACACTCACACACACCTAACACTCACACACACCTAACACTCACACACACCTAACACTCACACACACCTAGCACTCACACAGGTGACTGATGGATGAGGTGAGCGCGCTTTGTAAACTCGCCTTCATCGTCTCCCTCGCCGACTCGCCGAGTGTTTTGTGTTGTTGTTGTTGGAAACGTCCCGACGTCAGATTGAAGCTTGGACGGGCGAGCCAAGGGAAGCTCCAGCAGCGGAAGAAACTCGTCACGTTGCAGACACCGTGTGACGCGTACCACGTGACAGAGACGCCAACTCCCACGTGCCCTTGAATGCCCCTTCTCGGTTCAAGCGGCGCTCGTTCTGCACGCACAAAGTGTGATTTTGATGATGAACGAACGAAGGAGCAACGAATAAACAAAACCCGGACGACGCCGTGGCAAATCGGAGTTCTTTCTGCTGCCAATTCTCGTCGGCATCTCTCGCGCAACGCGGACCGCACTGCTCGCGTTCCTCGTCCGTGCCGGCCACACGGTTGATATCGGCAATAACGACGGAGCGAGACACGGAGCGAGATAAAATAGCCGCCTCCTATAATTTACGCTTCAACTAAAAAACAAGTATAACCCGTAAAAACAAAGTTTTTCACTATAAATCCTTTATATGCGTGGCGGCTAAAGTCCTCTGGCTTGAGATGGCTGCCACCTATGGGTCAGATGATTGCATTGCACCATTAAGCAATTGGTAATTAAATATATTTTGTCCTAAAAAGTGTGTGTCAGTGTGTGTGTCAGGCTGTCAGTGTGTGTGTCAGTGTGGCGAGGAGTGGTGGTGCAGCGGTTAGCGCGCTGCACTACGAACCCGGATCCCCGAGTTATATTCCCGCTCACGGCCAAAACCAGCGACGATTACCTGAACCGGCACTGCGCCTCCCCCGGGTCGACTCAGCCTCAAATGAGTACCTGGTGCGGTGTGTAAACATCGCCACTGGGGAGATAAAGCGGCCGGGCGTGGTGCTGGCCTCCCACCCCCTCCTCCACCGTTCCGGCCTTATAGGTGCTCGCTACAGCACTTGCCCCAACAGCCTGTGCAGGCTACACGGGTGATCTTTGTCTTTGTGTCTTTGGCGCGCGCCCTCGTTGCCTGCGTCCCCAGAGACACTGCCCCCTCCTCCACGATCGGCGTCGTGACCCCCGAGACCAAACCCGCCCCTCCCCCCCCGTACCTCTCTTGACATTTGTCATTGTCTGTGCGGGATGATATCGGCGCGGGTGTGGGAGGGGGGAGGGGGAGCAGGTCCCAAGATTCTCATGGCCCCCCGTGTCCCAGTGCCCCCCAATCACCCCTCGTCAGCCAGCGACCACCTCCGCAGCAGTCGCTCCAAGCTGCCCACCCCGACCCCCGCTCCACTGCCCCACGCTGGCCTGGCACGGCGCGAGTGTGCAGCACCATCTCCTTCACCTGCAGCTGCGAGGATCAATCGGCAGCGTCGTCTTCCCCGCACCTCCTGTGAGCAGGTTGGCAACGTACGGCGCGAAGGAATTTCAACAAACAAATCACGCGCCTCATTCGTGTCGACTGTTAACCACCACGACTCCCAACTACCACCACCACTCACTCCTCTTCACGGTCACTAACACCGTACGCTCTACTCATCTCAATCTTCATCCACGCAACACCCTCTGGATTGTCCACCACCTCCACTTCGCCACCACACAGAGCCGTGCAGATGGGGGGGGGGGGTATTGGGGGCATCAGCAGGGACAATTTGCCCTGGGACTCACACAACATTCCCACGTGGCATTCTACCCTTGAGCCCCCAGGATCACGTGGGCGGCCCACAGCCACCACGACCCACCACCAGCTCCTCCTCCTCCGCTCTCTCCATCCACGCAGCCGCGCGCGCTCCGCTCCACGCTGCCCCTATCATACACACGCTGCCCCTATCATACACACGCTGCCCCCTATCATACACACGCTGCCCCTATCATACACACGCTGCCCCCTATCACACACACGCTGCCCCTATCATACACACGCTGCCCCCTATCATACACACACTGCCCCTATCACACACACGCTGCCCCTATCATACACACACTGCCCCCTATCACACACACGCTGCCCCTATCATACACACGCTGCCCCCTATCATACACACGCTGCCCCTATCATACACACACTGCCCCTATCACACACACACTGCCCCCTATCATACACACACTGCCCCTTATCATACACACACTGCCCCTATCATATCATACACACACTGCCCCCTATCATACACACACTGCCCCCTATCATACACACACTGCCCCTATCATACACACACTGCCCCCTATCATACACACACTGCCCCCTATCATACACACACTGCCCCTATCATACACACACTGCCCCTATCATACACACACTGCCCCCTATCATACACACACTGCCCCTATCATACACACACTGCCCCTATCACACACACACTGCCCCTATCACACACACTGCCCCCTATCATACACACACTGCCCCCTATCATACACACACTGCCCCTATCATACACACACTGCCCCCATCATACACACACTGCCCCTATCACACACACACTGCCCCTATCATACACACACTGCCCCCATCACACACACACTGCCCCCATCATACACACACTGCCCCCATCACACACACACTGCCCCTATCACACACACTGCCCCCTATCATACACACACTGCCCCCTATCATACACACACTGCCCCTATCATACACACACTGCCCCCTATCATACACACACTGCCCCCTATCATACACACGCTGCCCCTATCATACACACACTGCCCCCATCATACACACACTGCCCCTATCACACACACACTGCCCCCTATCACACACACGCTGCCCCCATCATACACACACTGCCCCTATCATACACACGCTGCCACCTATCACACACACGCTGCCCCTATCACACACACACTGCCCCCTATCATACACACGCTGCCCCCTATCACACACACGCTGCCCCTATCATACACACGCTGCCCCCTATCACACACACGCTGCCCCTATCATACACACGCTGCCCCCTATCACACACACGCTGCCCCTATCACACACACGCTGCCCCTATCATACACACGCTGCCCCTATCATACACACGCTGCCCCTATCATACACACGCTGCCCCCTATCACACACACGCTGCCCCTATCACACACACGCTGCCCCTATCATACACACGCTGCCCCTATCATACACACGCTGCCCCTATCACACACACGCTGCCCCTATCACACACACGCTGCCCCTATCATACACACGCTGCCCCTATCACACACACACTGCCCCTATCACACACACGCTGCCCCTATCACACACACGCTGCCCCTATCACACACACGCTGCCCCTATCACACACACGCTGCCCCTATCACACCACGCTGCCCCTATCATACACACGCTGCCCCTATCATACACACACTGCCCCTATCACACACACACTGCCCCTATCATACACACGCTGCCCCTATCATACACACACTGCCCCTATCACACACACACTGCCCCTATCATACACACGCTGCCCCTATCATACACACGCTGCCCTCTATCATACACACGCACGCAATGACAAAGATCGCCCGTGAAGCCCGCGTCGACTCTTGGGACAAGTGTTGCGAGGGTGCACCAATGAAGGCTGGCACGAGGGTGTGGTGCAACCAACACCATCGACGCAGCACACACGCACGCACACACACACCTACATGCATAAAGGTCTAAACCAGGGGTCCTCAAACTACGGCCCGCGGGCCACATGCGGCCCGCCGAGGACATTTATCCGGCCCGCCGGGTGTTTTTGCCGCCGCTGCCTGTCTGTTACTTTTTTTCTACATGAGAAGGACGGTCATTGGTGGAAGAGGGAGAGGGGGCGGAGTTCCCCCCAATCAGACTGCATTGATGGGCAGTGCAGTCTGTATGTCTCTGTGTGGGCAAAGTTATTGCTGGTATATTGTTTTTGTAGCGCTGTATATATTGGTATTTTACTAATAGCAATTTTGACTCCCTAGGAAACAATGATGTCAAGAAAGAGAAAAATTGACTCGGAGTGTAGGATATTCAAAGAACAGTGGACTTATGATTATTTGTTCATGCAGTACAAGGAAAGAGCTGTGTGTCTGATATGCCAGAATATAGTGTCTGTGTTCAAAGAATACAATTTACGTCAACACTATAAAACTCAACATAAAGATAAATATGCTTGTTTGGTCGGAGAAGTGAGAAAAGATAAAATATTAAAACTGAAAAATACATTAACAACTCAGCGAAATAGTTTAGTGAAGCAGAAGCAGCTAAATATTTCATCACTGCGAGCAAGTTTTCAAGTTTCCAAGCTAATAGCGTGCACTGGCAGACCATTCGTGGAGGGAGAATTTGTTAAAGAATGCCTTCTTTCTGTTGCCAAAGAGATGTGTCCAGAGAAGGCCGATTTATTTAGTACAGTGAGTCTTTTAGGACCTACAATTACACGGAGGATTGAAGAAATGGGAGACAATTTGCATCAGCATTTGCAAAACTCCACAAAAAACTTTCCTATTTTTCCTTGGCACTCGACGAAAGCAATGATGTTCGTGATTCTGCACAACTTCAAATTTTTATTCGTGCGACGAATGACTATTTCGAAGTCACAGAAGAGCTTGCTGCACTGCAAAGCATCAAAGGAACAACTACAGGAGAGGATATCTTTCGATTTAAAGCTTTCGTGACTGCAGGGACTCATCTTCTTGGTTCTTTCGGCAAAGTCACATAGAAGGGAAGTAATAAAATAATTCTCACGACGTTTCGGCCACAACGCAAGCAGCCGTCCTCAGGTGAAAACCAGGTCTGTTGGGGAGACAGCGTCTGAATGAAACAGCACACGAGCTTGGAGCATATATAAGCTTTGTTGGAAGCGGGGGAAAGAGCGCCTTGACAAAATAATTTCAATATCAAGAGGAATTTAGCATATTTATGGGAAATGCAGGAATGTGATTAGTACTACATATGCCCGTGCTACTAATAACATTCCTGCATGTCCCATAAATATGCTAAATTCCTCTTGATATACAAATTATTTGTCAAGGCGCTCTTTCCCCCGTTTCCAACCCAGCTTATATATGCTCCAAGCTCGTGTGGTTTCATTCAGACGCTGTCTCCCCGACAGACCTGGCTTTCACCTGAGGACGGCTGCTTGCGTTGTGGCCGAAACGTCGTGAGAATTATTTTATTATGTTTTATTTTTATTATTTTATTACTTCCCTTCTACGTGACTTTACCGAAAAAAACCAAGAAGAGAGGATATCTATGAAAAGGTTTGCCAAACTGTGAATGGTTTGGAGCTGAACTGGGCTAAACTAGCCAGTGTGACAACTGATGGTGCTCCTAGCATGGTGGGGTCTAAGAAAGGAGTAATTGCTCGCATTAACCAAGAGATGGACAAACATAACCATTCTCATCCAATAGCCATACACTGCCTCATCCACCAACAAGCGCTGTGTAGTAAATCACTGAAGTGGGACTCTTATGAAATTTGTGGTATCTTGTGTTAACTTCATTAGAGCTCATGCACTAAACCACAGACAATTTCAAGCATTTCTGTCTGAGCTAAATGTTGACTATGAAGATGTTCTGTATCACACAGAAGTCCGTTGGCTGAGTCGAGGGAGAGTTTTGAAACGTTTCTATGACAGCTTTTCTGCTTTAAAAAAACAAAGAAGTACCAGAGCTCAATGATGCAGAATGGAAATGGCACCTTGCCTTTCTGACAGATGTAACAGAGCTACTCAACAGTTTCAATGTGCAACTTCAAGGAAAGGGGAAGCTCATCTGTTATATGCAATCACATGTCAAAGCATTTGAAGTAATATTAGGCCTCCTCATCAAACAAGTGAAGGAGGAAAACTTCTGCCATCTCCCCACAACTCAAAATCTGTTAGCGGAAAAACCATTGGTTGCATTCCCAAACAAAACGTGTGGATTCACTGGAAAAATTGCAAAAGGAGTTCCAATTTGGATTTAAAGAGCTTCATCTCCATGAACAGGACATACAGCTTTTCCGTAACCCATTTTCTATTGACATTGAAAATGTGGATACAATTTACCAAATGGAACTGGCTGAACTGCAGAATTGTGACTCTCTGAAAGACGCATTCAAGTCAAGCAGCCTTCATAATTTCTATGCATCTCTCCCCTCTGAGACATATCCTCATCTCAGGAACCATGCACTCAAAATGGCAACCATCTTTGGCAGCACTTATGTCTGTGAACAGACTTTTTCCAGAATGAAACATTTGAAATCTCCAACCAGATCTAGACTAATAGATGCACACTTGCATCACTTGTTACGACGAGCAGTGACAAATATGGAACCGGACATTGACCATCTCATTAGCCAAAAGCAGGCCCATAGTTCCCATTGAAATACTGGCAAGTTTGTTGATTTAACTTTACTTGTTCTTCATTTTAAATATTGTATTTATTCCCGTTTTGTTTCTTCACTTCAAAATAAGATATATGCAGTGTGCATAGGAATTTGTTCAAAGTTTTTTTTAAACTATAGTCCGGCCCTCCAACGGTCTGAGGGACAGTGAACTGGCCCCCTGTTTAAAAAGTTTGAGGACCCCTGGCTTAGACCGACATCGTCTCAAGCTTACACATCTACCGGGTAACCATTTCACTTTGTATTGTCTATGAAGTCCACCCACACAAACTGCTGGGAGTTGCCTCGCTCTGCCTCACAGTCAGAATTCTCCTCCTGCTTCACGTTGCCTCCATCCATGTGAAGGTCCCATTTTGGAGTTGAATCTTCATCTTCACATTTTACTTTCACTTCTTCGCTCTTCACCATCACTTCTTCACATTTCACCTTCACCTCTTCATATTCCACCTCGTTACCTTTAAAAGTGTCCAAGCTGGGATTTTCTTCCGGTTCTTGTTTGATGACAGATGGGCTCATTGCAGCACTTTGACTTTCACAAGCTGATTTCAGACTCCACTCCTGGTGGATCTTCTGATGCTTGTGTGTTCTCTGGTGTGCTTGAAGATGTGCTGACCGTGCAAACGCTATCCCGCACGGAGTGCACCTGAAGGGTTTCTCTCCCGTGTGTGTTCTCTGGTGTTCTACAAGAGTAGATGAATCTGAAAACGTCTTCCCACAGACACTGCACTTGAAGGGTTTCTCTCCCGTGTGTGTTCTCTGGTGTGCTACAAGAGTAGATGAATGTGCAAACGCCTTCCCACACACACCGCACTTGAAGGGTTTCTCTCCCGTGTGTGTTCTCTGGTGTGCTACAAGAGTAGATGACTGTGAAAACGCCTTCCCACACACGCTGCACTTGAAGGGTTTCTCTCCCGTGTGTGTTCTCTGGTGTACATGAAGATTTGCTGAAAGTGCAAACGCCTTCCCACACACACTGCACTTGAAGGGTTTCTCCCCTGTGTGAGTTCTCTGGTGCCGTGTCAAATGTCCAGGATGATCCGTGCTGTATGCACACCGGTCGCATTGTTGCCTTGTCGCACCGAGTCGCGCCGAGTGCCTTTGCTCCATCAGACCAATTCTGCAGAGGAAGCAACACCATCTACACGTTAGTATCGAGGCACAGCGGAATGCATATATACACAGTCACACGTGACTTACACGTCTATACTTATTCATATATGCATGATATAGTGAAACAGTTTACCAAATTCATCACACGGGCTGTTATTGCACACAATGAGAGACTAAATGGTCATTAATATGCCTGGAAGCCCTCGCATCTTCAAAATGAATGTGAACCCAAAACTCCGAGCACACAATTTCGGCTGTCTGGCTAAAAAAGAAATATTTATAAGAGCTAAATTCGGCTGACATAGCAAAGGGTGTTGGAAACAATCCTATTTGTGTTATGCAGAAATGTGTAAATTAATACTGGTAGGAACCTCCTGGTTACACCAGCCCACAGGGGATTGTTGTGTCCGTCGTGAAGGGAGGGGCTGGGTGGGGAGGGGCTGGGTGAGGCTGGGTGGTGGTGGGAGGGGTGGGGCTGGGTGGGGAGGGTGGGGCTGGGTGGGGGGTGGGAAGAAAGGGGCTGGGTGGGGAGGGGCTGGTCACCCCGTGGTGCCCTTATAAAACTCAACGTTTCACCTACTCACGCCGGCTTGTGCCCGCCCTCACAGTCGGGCATATTTGCGGAATACACCACGCCGCCGTTGACCCTGCAGGCCATTGACCGAGCAACCCGACGTTCCTAGCAGCTCCCTCCGCAGCAGCAGGAATGTTGTTCAATCGCAACTTAGCGGTGTGAAGCCAGGCTCAGATGTCCTTGAATGATGGGATGAACAGATCTGACGTCAGCTGCTGCACGTGTGTGTGCTGTGCTAACTTCCTGTTTCCACTCTTATAAAGAGTTCCAGAGGAAAACTAAAATAAACTATTGTTTTGTTACAACCTCCGTGTTCATCAGAGTTAATATACTTTACATTGTCACACACCATCTTTACACTGTCACACACTGATAGACTTTACTGCAAACACAAACTTGACACTGTCACACACAGTGCCATGGTAAACCGGTGGTGGTGTGGAGTTTACACCAGACACCCCGCCCCGGTTTTCCCCTCCACATTCAACATCAGCGTCTTTGACAGACAGACATTGACACGCGTAGTCTTGGTTCTTTCGGTAAAGTCACGTAGATAGGAAATAAAAATAACAGATCATGAAATTAAATTAAAAAAAGACCACTTGTGTTGCGATCGAAACGTGGTGGGTTTATTCTTTATTTGCAATTTTTTTTATTTTATTTAACATTATTATCTGTTATTCTTTTTAATCTCCGTGACTTTACCGAAAGAACCAAGAATATGAATTGCTGCAATTACTAAAGTTTTAAGTCAAAACACCGAGACACGCGTTGACAAAACCCACCTTGTGTCGTGGGCAGGTAGCTTCTGTAAACAAGAGCGGTACAGCAGCTCAAGCGGGCTTGGGCTGGTAAAAAAACGAAAAAAAAAACTGCGTTAATATCTACAATAAACCAAAGTGACAAAGTAGCGAGCCGCGTGAAGACAAATTAAACTTAAGGGAGGGAATTAAAGCAAACGCGACCAGGCGAGGGCAGGAGGCAAGGCCCCGCGTGTCTAGGCCCCGCGTTGTAAAGTTCCAACTTGGACATCGATTCACAAGCTGCTGCTGCTGCTCTAGTGACATCCCTACGAGAGAGAGAGCGAGGCTCTAGCTTGGTAAACAACAACAACCACAACAACAACCACAACAACAACCACAACAACCACAACCACCACGACGATGAGAATTTCTCACCTCGGATTGCAGTTCACGCGCGGACCTCCAGCTTCCTGTTAGCTCGTGACGTCACGCGGCAGCAGATGACGTCACGCGGCTGCAGATGACGTGACGTCACGCGGCAGCAGATGACATGACGTCACGCGGCAGCAGATGACATGACGTCACTTTCTGGGGTACAAGACCCTCCCCTCCCACAATGAGAGGCTACCCTAACTGAATAAATTAATAAATTATGTTGATGTTTGCGATCATCAACATTATCAATAAACATCATTTACACCATCATATACAACAACATCAACATCATCAGCAGCATCATCAGCATCAACAACAACAACATCAGCAGCAGCAACATCATCAGCAACATCATTAATAACATCATCTACACCATCATCAGCAACATCATCACCACCCCTAGCATCAGCAGCAACAACATCATCATCAGCAGCATCAACAACAACATCATCAGCAACATCAACAACAACATCATCAGCATCAACAACAACAACATCAACAGCATCAACATCAACAGCATCAACATCAACAACAACATCATCAGCATCAACAACAACAACAGCATCAACATCAACAACATCATCAGCATCAACAACAACAACAACATCAGCAACATCATCATCATCAGCAGCAAAAACAACAACATCATCAGCATCAACAACATCATCAACAACATCATCATCAGCATCGACAACAACAACATCAGCATCAACAACATCATCAACAACATCAGCAACATCAACAACAACATCAACAACAACAACATCATCAGCATCGACAACAACAACATCAGCATCAACATCAACAACATCATCAACAACATCAGCAACATCAACAACAACATCAACAACAAAAACATCATCAGCATCAGCAACATCAACAACAACATCAGCAACACCGTCACCATCTAGAACAGAGGGGAGGGAAGACTGCGGCCTAGTCGGCCTCGGGCCATCCCGAGTTTTCCTAGCGGACCCGCCGCGCCTGGAGCGCCTCCCCCGGCAGGAGTCGGGATCGAATAACGGGTCCGCCGGGCGTGGTGAACACACACACACACAGTGTACACACACACACAGTGTACACAGTGTACACACACACAGTGTACACACACACAGTGTACACACACACACATTGTACACACACACAGTGTACACATACAGTGTACACACACACACATTGTACACACACAGTGTACACACACACAGTGTACACACACTACACACACACAGTGTACACACACACATTGTACACACACAGACACACACACAGTGTACACACACACAGTGTACACACACACGCTGTACACACACAGACACACACACAGTGTACACACACACAGTGTACACACACACACATTGTACACACACACAGTGTACACACACACACATTGTACACACACAGTGTACACACACACACATTGTACACACACACATTGTACACACAGACACACATTGTACACACACACAGACACACACACAGAGTGTACACACACACAGTGCACACACAGACACACATACCCAGTGTACACACAGACACACATACACAGTGTACACACACAGACACACACAGTGTGTACACACACACAGTGTACACACAGACACACAGTGTACACACACACAGAGTGTACACACACACACAGTGCACACACAGACACACAGTGTACACACACACAGACACACATACACAGTGTACACACAGACACACAGTGTACACACACACAGTGTACACACAGACACTCCAACACACAACCGGTTAGTGCTGCTCCAGTGACAGATTGGCACGGTATGTCACGTGATAAACCTTGCGAATTGGCTGTCGGCTGATGGCCGGTTTAACGACACGCAAACATTCAAACTTAATTTGGAGTTGGAGTTTGTGTCTCTCTCTCATCATCACGGTGGCTAGGAGATGTTAACTCCCTCGCCTGGTATGCAGGAGGTCGTGGGTTTGATCCCGATACTGAAGATTCTTGCTGTATATTTGGAGTTTGTGTGTCTCTCTCATCATCATCACGGTGGCTAGGAGATGTTAACTACCTCGCCTGGTATGCAGGAGGTCGTGGGTTTGATCCCGATACTGAAGATTCTTGCTGTATATTTGGAGTTTGTGTGTCTCTCTCATCATCATCACGGTGGCTAGGAGATGTTAACTACCTCGCCTGGTATACAGGAGGTCGTGGGTTCGATCCCGACCCTGGCGACGCCAACTGCTGTATATTTGGAGTTTGCGTGTCTCTCTCTCTCATCATCATCAGTGAGTGGGTGAGGTGAGTGGGTGAGGTGAGTGGGTGAGGTGAGTGGGTGAGGTGAGTGGGTGGGTGTGTGAGCGAGTGGGTGTGCGGGTGAGTTAGTGGGTGAGTGTGTGAGCGAGTGGGTGTGCGGGTGAGTGGGTGGGTGAGTGTGTGAGCGACTGGGTGTGTGAGGTGCGTGGATGGGTCAGTGAGTGGATGAGTGAGGAGGGGTACCAGGTCGTCTACTGGGGGTGAGGGGTCATTATACAGGGCAGTTCAAAGGTCAAGACACAGTTTCTTGGGTTTCTATTTTATTGTGATTTTCCGAGTTTACAAAGGTAGCTCTCTCTCCATCCGTCTCTCCACTCTCTCTTCCTCTCTCCACTGCTGGGCCTGTAGGCTTGGCCCGAGCGAGTTCCCGCCTTTTCACGAGTTGATTCCGCCCCCCGCCGTGGCTTTGTCGGCACGAGGCTTCTGCGCCGGTGAGTGTCAAGGGCTCCAACGGGCCCCAAACCGCTGCCCCGTCGTCACCGCCGCCGTGGACAAAGCGCCGATGCTCGACATCATGAGCTGCGTGGAGAGGGACCTTCTGGACCTCGTGTTGCGCACGGGCTACAACGTCGTGCAGGAGAACGGACAGAGGAAGCTGGGACCGCCGCCCGACTGGCAGGGCCCCCCTCCCACCCGCGGCTGCGAGGTGTTCGTGGCGAGGATCCCGCGCGACCTGTACGAGGACGAGCTGGTGCCCGTGCTGGAGGCGGTGGGGAAGCTGTACCAGCTGCGCGTCATGACGACGTACCGCGGAGAGAACCGCGGCTACGGGTTCGCCACCTTCGCGACGCGCTCCCAAGCCGCGGACGCCGTCAGGAGACTCCACGACTTGGAGATCCGTCCCGGGCACCGCATCACGGTTCGCGTGAGCGTCGACAACCGCCGCCTCTTCGTCGGGGGGCTGCCGAAGGACAAGACGCGGGCGCAGGTGATGGCGGCGATGAGCGGCGTCACGGAGGGCGTCGTGGACGTCAAGACGCGCTTCTGTCGCTACGACAGAAGCCCCGACCGAGGCTACGCGCTCGTCGAATACGAGAGCCATCGCGCGGCCGTCCTTGCACGGAAGAAGCTGCTTCAAATTCCTTTCCAGCTCTGGGGCCGCACCGTCAAGTTGGACTGGGCCATCCCGGAGGTGGACACGGCGGCGGCGGCGGCCGCGGTGGCAGCGGTGGCAACGGAAGACGAGGAGGAGGTGGCGGTGGCGGTGCCGGAGTGCACCGGCGCCGACAAGGCCTTGCGCAGCAGCCTGTTTGTGGGCTGGGCGGCGCTCACGCGGCTGCGACGGGCACCTCACCACCCGCATCCCGTGCCCATCGGTCTCGAGGCGCTGCCGGAGGCGGCCATCTTGTCGTGGGAGACACGTCTGCAGCTGCTGCTACGGAGCTTCGGCGTCGGCTGGGCGACCTTCCAGCTGCACGCGCACGTGGAGCCGGGCGAGCCCCTGGGCCTCCTCTACAAGGTCTTCATTCCCGGGATGATGCGGGAAGGCGGCGGCTTCTTCCCCGCGGTCCTGAGCTCCAGCGTGGAGGGAGCGCGCGAAGTTGCGAGCGAGCTCCTCTACGAAATCATCAGCGATGCGAACCCGCCGAGGGTGGGGGGCCCGGCCCCCGTCGCGACGTCGCCTCCCGGCCGCCCCGTCCAGAACCTCTCGGCGTATCCGTAGTGCCGCGTGACTATCGCGGCGGCGTTCGTCAGACCGCGGACGGTGTCCTACCGCTTGGCGTTCGCTCTGAACCTCACGTCCGTTGCGGTGTTCACCGTCAAACTGCAAATTGCCCGGCCGCTCACTCGACATGTTCACGTTGCCGGCACGCCAGAGGTCGCAAACGGGTAGCTGTACCTGTACCCTACCCGATACCCGGCTACCCGTACCCAGCCGGGTATCGGGTAGGGTACGAGTATCAGGTACCCGATTGCGACCTCTGGGATGAAGCCACGTTGCAGGCGCGGGTGGGTTGATTCTAGGAACTTGAATTGTGAGAAGAGACAAGACGTTGGGAAATGAGTGACAAACGATGACTCACCAGTGACTCACGGCCTACCCGTACCCACCCACCCACTCATCAACTCACTCACCCACTCACCAACTCACCCACCCACTCACCCACCCACTCACCAACTCACCCACCCACTCACCAACTGACCCATCCACTCACCAACTCACCCACCCACTCATCAACTCACCCACCCACTCACCAACTCACCCACCCACTCATCAACTCACCCACCCACTCACCAACTCAACCACCCACTCACCCACCCACTCACCCATCCACTCACCAACTGACCAATCCACTCACCAACTCACCCACCAACTCACCCACCAACTCACCCACCCACTCAACCACCCACTCATCAACTCACTCACCCACTCACCAACTCACCCACCCACTCACCCACCCACCCACTCACCCACCAACTGACCCACCCTGTGACATCACCAGGTGTCACCCTGTCATTACACTTTAATGAAAACCGACAACTGAATCCGTCAAGAAAAAATTATTTCAGGTGTTTGACGCGTCAACGCCATTTCGTTTTGAAAATGTCGGGGAGAAAAACGTATCTTGTTCACGTCGCATTCTCATGTCAAAACATTTGATTGTTTATCAAATAGAAAAACCCTTTAGCGTAGCGACTTTGCTACACACGGAGATGTCCGTGCACCGCCTCGTTTGCACAGCCTCTATCCCTGTGCCGTGTGTAGTTCATGCACACACAGCTGTTAAGAGTTTGATGTTTTGTTGATTCACAATTTACGTGTTTTTTCCCTGTAATGGTTTTTTTTTTCATGTTTTAGTGGAAATAAAGTCGTGAAAAGTCTCTTCCTCTCTCTCTCCCCACTCTCTCGGCCGAGTGTCGCATGCTTGGGGCCTTTCTTTCCCTCCCCTGCGGATTTAATTTGATGTGCTGATTTACACCCAGCATATTTCAGACTTCCTTGTTTTGTCACGGCATGTTCCTGATCGTTACCAACGTTCCAATGGCCTGTGTTGAGTCTGTGGGTCTCTGTGTGATGGGTCTATGGGTCTCTGTGTGGTGAGTCTATGGGTCTCTGTGTGATGGGTCTATGGGTCTCTGTGTGGTGAGTCTATGGGTCTCTGTGTGGTGAGTCTATGGGTCTCTGTGTGGTGAGTCTGTGGGTCTCTGTGTGGTGAGTCTGTGGGTCTCTGTGTGGTGAGTCTGTGGGTCTCTGTGTGGTGAGTCTATGGGTCTCTGTGTGGTGAGTCTGTGGGTCTCTGTGTGGTGAGTCTGTGGGTCTCTGTGTGGTGAGTCTGTGGGTCTCTGTGTGGTGAGTCTATGGGTCTCTGTGTGGTAAGTCTATGGGTCTCTGTGTGGTGAGTCTGTGGGTCTCTGTGTGGTGAGTCTGTGGGTGTCTGTGTGGTGAGTCTGTGGGTCTCTGTGTGGTGAGTCTGTGGGTCTCTGTGTGGTGAGTCTGTGGGTCTCTGTGTGGTGAGTCTGTGGGTCTCTGTGTGGTGAGTCTATGGGTCTCTGTGTGGTGAGTCTGTGGGTCTCTGTGTGTGAGTCTGTGGGTCTCTGTGTGGCGAGTCTATGGGTCTGTGTGGTGAGTCTGTGGGTCTCTGTGTGGTGAGTCTGTGGGTCTCTGTGTGGTGAGTCTGTGGGTGTCTGTTGGTGAGTCTGTGGGTCTCTGTGTGGTGAGTCTGTGGGTCTCTGTGTGGTGAGTCTGTGGGTCTCTGTGTGGTGAGTATGTGGGTCTCTGTGTGGTGAGTCTGTGGGTCTCTGTGTGGTGAGTCTGTGGGTCTCTGTGTGGTGAGTCTGTGGGTCTCTGTGTGGTGAGTCTGTGGGTCTCTGTGTGGTGAGTCTATGGGTCTCTGTGTGGTGAGTCTGTGGGTCTCTGTGTGGTGAGTCTGTGGGTCTCTTAGTGGTGAGTCTGTGGGTCTCTGTGTGGTGAGTCTATGGGTCTCTGTGTGGTGAGTCTGTGGGTCTCTGTGTGGTGAGTCTGTGGGTCTCTGAGTGGTGAGTCTGTGGGTCTCTGTGTGGTGAGTCTGTGGGTCTCTGTGTGGTGAGTCTGTGGGTCTCTGTGTGGCGAGTCTGTGGATCTCTGTGTGGTGAGTCTGTGGGTCTCTGTGTGGTGAGTCTGTGGGTCTCTGTGTGGTGAGTCTGTGGGTCTCTGTGTGGTGAGTCTGTGGGTCTCTGTGTGGTGAGTCTGTGGGTCTCTGTGTGGTGAGTCTATGGGTCAGTATGGTGAGTCTATGGGTCCCTGTGTGGTGAGTCTATGGGTCTCTGTGTGGTGAGTCTGTGGGTCTCTGTGTGAGTCTGTGGGTCTCTGTGTGGTGAGTCTATGGGTTTGTGTGGTGAGTCTGTGGGTCTCTGTGTTGTGAGCCTGTGGGTCTCTGTGTGGTGAGTCTGTGGGTCTCTGTGGTGAGTCTGTGGGTCTCTGTGTGGTGAGTCTGTGGGTCTCTGTGTGGTGAGTCTATGGGTCAGTATGGTGAGTCTATGGGTCTCTGTGTGGTGAGTCTATGGGTCTCTGTGTGGTGAGTCTGTGGGTCTCTGTGTGTGAGTCTGTGGGTCTCTGTGTGGTGAGTCTATGGGTCTGTGTGGTGAGTCTGTGGGTCTCTGTGTTGTGAGCCTGTGGGTCTCTGTGTGGTGAGTCTGTGGGTCTCTGTGTTGTGAGCCTGTGGGTCTCTGTGTGGTGAGTCTGTGGGTCTCTGTGTGGTGAGTCTGTGGGTCTCTGTGTGGTGAGTCTGTGGGTCTCTGTGTGGTGAGTCTGTGGGTCTCTGTGTGGTGAGTCTGTGGGTCTCTGTGTGGTGAGTCTGTGGGTCTCTGTGTGGTGAGTCTATGGGTCTCTGTGTGGTGAGTCTATGGGTCTCTGTGTGGTGAGTCTGTAGGTCTCTGTGTGTGAGTCTGTGGGTCTCTGTGTGGTGAGTCTATGGGTCTGTGTTGTGAGTCTGTGGGTCTCTGTGTGGTGAGTCTGTGGGAGAGGGGTGGGGGGTGTGGGGGGTTGAGGCACGCCACGTGACCAGCGCAGCTGGTAGCAGTGCTGGTCACGTGGCTTCTGTAGGCATCTGAGTAATTGGTGTCTACGTTATTTTATACAAGCCCATTAATGTGTAGTGGTGATAACAACTCGTCGTTCGCAAGCTGTGAGAGAGCGGATCGTTAACAAGGTTTCCCGCTCAATCAAATGGTCAGGGTCAAATGGGGTGAGGTAGGATCCAAACGCCAGATTGGGAAGGATCAATCGGAGGGTCCCACAAGGTGGCCGGGGATTGGACAACCCGGCCACGAACAGGTATAAAAGCCAGAGCGCTGAGAGCTCTTGACCAGTTCTGCTACACGAAGACCCAAGACATCTAGGGCCCTGCACCAAGCCTTCCAGCCCTTGTCAGGGCTAGGGTCAGTGTCACCAGTGGTCAGGGGAGATAGGTCCTGGATAGGACCCTGGCTCCCAGCCTTCTCGCCCTCGTGAGGGCGAAGGTCTCGAGCGACCAGAGGGTCGGGGACCCGCCGGGTCGGTGTGCCTCCCCTAGGTCCAGCCGGAGGACGCTGGGATAGCGGGGAGATTGGATAGACGGCAAGTCTGGAGGACGCTGGGATAGCGGGGAGATTGGATAGACGGCAGGTCTGGAGGACGCTGGGCTAGCGGGGAGATTAGATAGACGGCAAGTCTGGAGGACGCTGGAATGGCGGGGAGATTGGATAGACGGCAAGTCTGGAGGACGCTGGGCTAGGGGGGAGATTGGATAGACGGCAAGTCTGGAGGACGCTGGGATGGCGGGGAGATTGGATAGACGGCAAGTCTGGAGGACGCTGGGATGGCGGGGAGATTGGATAGACGGCAAGTCTGGAGGACGCTGGGATAGCGGGGAGATTGGATAGACGGCAAGTCTGGAGGACGCTGGGCTAGCGGGGAGATTGGATAGACGGCAAGTCTGGAGGACGCTGGGATGGCGGGGAGATTGGATAGACGGCAAGTCTGGAGGACGCTGGAATGGCGGGGAGATTGGATAGACGGCAAGTCTGGAGGACGCTGGGCTAGCGGGGAGATTGGATAGACGGCAAGTCTGGAGGACGCTGGGATGGCGGGGAGATTGGATAGACGGCAAGTCTGGAGGACGCTGGGATAGTGGGGAGATTGGATAGACGGCAAGTCTGGAGGACGCTGGACTAGCGGGGAGATTGGATAGACGGCAAGTCCGGAGGACGCTGGGATGGCGGGGAGATTGGATAGACGGCAGGTCTGGAGGACGCTGGGCTAGGGGGGAGATTGGATAGACGGCAAGTCTGGAGGACGCTGGGCTAGGGGGGAGATTGGATAGACGGCAAGTCTGGAGGACGCTGGGCTAGGGGGGAGATTGGATAGACGGCAAGTCTGGAGGACGCTGGGCTAGGGGGGAGATTGGATAGACGGCAAGTCTGGAGGACGCTGGGCTAGGGGGGAGATTGGATAGACGGCAAGTCTGGAGGACGCTGGGCTAGGGGGGAGATTGGATAGACGGCAAGTCTGGAGGACGCTGGGCTAGGGGGGAGATTGGATTGACGGCAAGTCTGGAGGACGCTGGGCTAGGGGGGAGATTGGATAGACGGCAGGTCTGGAGGACGCTGGGATGGCGGGGAGATTAGATAGACGGCAAGTCTGGAGGACGCTGGGCTAGGGGGGAGATTGGATAGACGGCAAGTCTGGAGGACGCTGGGATGGCGGGGAGATTGGATAGACGGCAAGTCTGGAGGATGCTGGGCTAGCGGGGAGATTAGATAGACGGCAAGTCTGGAGGACGCTGGGCTAGGGGGGAGATTGGATAGACGGCAAGTCTGGAGGACGCTGGGCTAGCGGGGAGATTGGATAGACGGCAAGCCTGGAGGACGCTGGGATGGCGGGGAGATTGGATAGACGGCAAGTCTGGAGGCTGTAGCTCCGTAGATTAGGAGTGAAGTGTGAGCTGTGCAGGTCAGGAGGCTGTACCTCCTCAGGGTAACGGGTGAGGGGACCGTACAACCCTTGTGTGTGTTAGGGACTGTGTCATTAAGACAATAAACTGTGTGTGCCATAAAGAGGTTTATTAGTCCGTCCTTTACAACACTACACATGTATAACTTGCCGTGTAAAACATCATTCATTCTCCTCTGGAACGGACGTCGCCACGCGGAGAGACGGACGCCGCCAACTCCGAGCCAACAGCGGCGGGCGTCGTCGTCACGGCTCGAGCTGGAACCCGGCACGTCGCGCGTGCCACGCGAGGTGGTCACTGTCTCGCGGCCAGCGCACGGTCACCCTGCAGGAGGTGAACGGGTTGGTGCGGAGACGACTCGGTGAGCGGCTTTCATCCGGCAATGCCAACCAGGGCCGGGGGCGGGATTCTAGAGTTGCCATCTCTGCTCCTCCTCCACCACCGCCGTGGTGATGGTGGTGGTCGTAGTGGTGGTGATGGCGGTGGTCGCAGTGATGGTGGTGGCTGCCGGGACTGTCAGGGAGCAGGCTCGGGGCGGTCGCTGGCTGCTCCATCGCTGGGGAACGAGAAGATAGCACGCAGCGTGGGGAGATAAACTCTTATAGTGTAGTAGATGATGATGAGAGAGAGACACGCAGACTCCAAATATACAGCAGCAGCAGGCGTCCAGGGCGGGGATGTAGCCCACGCCCTCCTGTATACCAGGCGAGGTAGTCAACATCTCCTAGCCACCGTGATGATGATGAGAGAGAGACACGCAAACTCCAAGTATACAGCAGCAGGCGTCAGGGTCTGGATCGAACCCACGACCTCCTACGCACCAGGCGAGGTAGTCAACATCTGTGTAGCCGCCGCCGCTCACCGGGACGATTGCCGGGGCTCCGTCTGTCCCGCACGGTGCACACCAGCGCCAGCACCAGCACCAGCAGCGTCACCAGCAGCGTCGCCATGGCCACCAGCAAGCTGATGGAGGCGACACGGCCGCTGGCAAAGAGCGTCACCACGTCCCCCGTGGACACCCCACGCGAGGTGGATGGGGCGGTGGTGGCGGTGGTGGGGGTGGGGGTGGTGGTGGTGGTGGTGGATGGGGTGGCGGCGGTGGTGGTGGTGGGGGCGGTGGGGGTGGTGGTGGTGGGGGTGGTGGTGGTGGGGGTGGTGGTGGTGGGGGTGGTGGTGGCGGTGGGGGTGGTGGTGGCGGTGGGGGTGGTGGTGGATGGGGTGGTGGCGGTGGTGGTGGTGGGAGTGGTGGCGGCGGTGGTGGTGGTGGGGGTGGTGGTGGTGGGGGTGGTGGTGGCGGTGGGGGTGGTGGTGGTGGTGGCGGTGGTGGTGGTGGTGGTGGTGGCGGGGGTGGTGGTGGTGGTGGTGGCGGGGGTGGTGGCTACGAGATTGGGGACACGCGGGGAGATACGGGGAGACATGGGGAGACAGATACAGACAGAGATACAGATACACAGAGAGACACAGACAGAGACACAGTGAGACAGATACAGACAGAGAAACAGATACACAGAGACACAGACAGAGACACAGACAGAGACACAGTGAGACAGATACAGGCAGAGAGACACAGACAGAGACACAGTGAGACAGATACAGACAGAGAAACAGATACACAGACAGAGAGACACAGACAGAGACAGAGAGACAGATACACAGACAGAGAGACACAGACAGAGACAGAGAAACAGATACACAGACAGAGAGACACAGACAGAGAGACAGATACACAGACAGAGAGACACAGACAGAGAGACAGATACACAGACAGAGAGACAGATACACAGATACAGACAGAGAGACACAGACAGAGACACAGTGAGACAGATACAGACAGAGAAACAGATACACAGAGACACAGACAGAGACACAGACAGAGATACAGACAGAGAGACAGATACACAGAGAGACACAGCCAGAGACACAGACAGAGACACAGAGAGACACAGACAGAGACACAGACAGAGATACAGACAGAGAGACAGATACACAAAGAGACACAGAGAGACACAGACAGAGACACAGAGAGACACAGACAGAGACACAGACAGAGACACAGACAGAGACACAGAGACACAGATACACAGAGAGACACGGAGACACAGACAGAGACACAGAGAGACACAGACAGAGACACAGAGAGACACAGACAGAGACACAGACAGAGACACAGACAGAGACACAGACAGAGTGGGATGCTGAGCAGTGTTGTTGGATGAGGAGCGGCGGTGCAGCGGTTAGCGCACTGCGCTATGAACCCGGCGACCCAGGTTCGATTCCCGCTCACGGCCAACACCGGTGACGATTACCTGAACCGTTCCTGGGCCTCCCCTAGGTCGACTCAGCCTCAAAACGAGTACCTGGTGCGGCGTGTAAACATCGCCACTGGGGAGACAAAGGCGGTCGGGCGTGGTGCTGGCCACCCACCCCCTCGTGTAAAGTTCTGACCTTCATAGGTGCTCACTAACAGCACTTGCCCCAACAGTCTGTTAAGGCTACACGGGGGATATTTGTCTGTGTGTGTCTGTGTGTGTGTCTGTGTGTACCTGTCTGTGTGTTGTTGTTCAACACCGCCTTGCCAGGCACGCTGAGGAGAGGCTTGCGGAGCCCCAATGCGGTTTCAGGAAAGGGCGGTCCTGCACAGATGCCATATTTTCTGTCCGTCTGCTACAGCAGAGGTGTAGGGAATTCCAACAAGACCTACATCTCTGCTTTATTGACCTGGTCAAGGCCTATGATACCATCAGTAGGACTGGGCTCTGGGCAGTTTTTTCGTGCTTTCGGAGTCCCTGACCCTCTGCTCACGATCATTAAGGACCTTCATGATGGTGAGCGGGCCCGGATAAAACTACGTGGCCGGGAGTCAGAGCCTTTCCCTGTACACCTTGGGGTGCGACAGGGATGTCCTCTGGCTCCCACATTATTTAACATTTATTTTAACCACATAGTTCGTGAAGCCTTCAATAGCTGTACCAGAGGAATTTCCATCTGTTACAGATACAATGGGAGGCTGATCGATGCCCGGGTGCGGTCAAGGGATGGCTCCCTATCGCTCAACCATGTTGCGTATGCTGATGATTTGGTAATAGCTGCTCATTCAGAAGAGGAGTTGGAGACGCTGCTGCTGAGACTGGAGCGTGCCACTAAGAGGTGGGGCCTTACCATCAGCCCCACCAAAACTAAGCACCTGCCTGGGTATTTTGTACCATTGGACACTCCACCCCCACAACTCCCAATTGGTGATTGAGGAGTTGTGGAGAGAGTGGAGAGTTTCCCATACCTGGGCAGTGTGCTCATGACTGGCTGAGGTCTCACTCCGAATCAGTCGAGCGGCATTACCTTTCCATCGGTTACATAATACTGTGTGGAAGCTACCTGGTTTGTCACTCCGCACGAATCTTCAGGTCTTCTCGGCCACGGTCATTCCCTCCCTTCTCTACGCATGCGAAAAGTGGACCCCCCTAATGGAACATATTCGCCGGTTAGAAACATTTAGGCTGGCCTGTCTACGATCCATCCTGGGTTTAACCTGCAGGCTGGATTGTGTGAGGAGCTCACAAATCCCAGAAAGATCTGGGCAAAGTCCCATTGGTGAGCTCCTCCGGCAGGCAAGGCTGCGTTGGCTGGGCCATGTAGCCTGCATGCCCAGCCACCGCATGTCTGAACAGCTTTTGTTCAGCCGGATAGAGAGGGCTAAATGGGTGCGCCACTCACCCACCCACTCACCCACTCACCCACTCACCCACTCAATCACTCAACTACTTACCAAATCACTCGCTCACCCACCCACTCACCCACCCACTCACTCACCCACCCACTCACCCACTCAATCACTCACGCACCAACTCACTCAACCACCCACTCAGTCAACTACTCACCCACCCACTAAACCACCCACTCACTCAACTACTTACCAAATCACTCACTCACCCACCCACTCACCCACCCACTCACCCACCCACCCACTCACTCACCCACCCACCTACTCACCCACCCACTCACTCACGCACCCACTCACTCAACCACCCACTCAGTCAACTACTTACCCACCCACTAACCCACCCACTCACTCAACTACTTACCAAATCACTCGCTCACCCACCCACTCACTCACCCACTCACTCACTCACCCACCCACCCACTCACCCACTCACCCACCCACTCACTCACTCACTCACCACCCACCCACCTACTCACCCACCCACTCACCCACCCACCCACTCACTCACTCACCCACCCACCAACTCACTCACCCACCAACCCACTCACTCACTCACCCACTCATTCACCCACTCTCTCACCCACCAACTAACTCACCACCCACTCACTCACCCACCCACCCACTCACTCACCATCCCACTCACTCACCCACTCACCCACCCACCCACTCACCCACCCACTCACCCACGGCGCTGTGTGGTGGAGGGACGGAGACACACGACAGTGGAGACCACTCCCCTGTCTTCCACCGCGGGTAGCGAGCCGCGACTCTCACGCGGACGCAGTACTCAGCAGCGCCTGCAGGCTGAGGCAGCGCGTGGCGGTAGCGACATCCCACAAAGCGCTCCTGGCAGGAGCAAGCAGATGGTCTCAGTGTGCCGGGTTACGTGGATGACACGTTGGTGGTCTGGCCACACGGCAAAGATAGACTGAGCGCGTTTCTAAATCATCTCAACTCGCAAAACCCATCCATCCAGTTCAGCATGGAAGTGGAAGCTGACAGAACTCAACCATTTCTGGACATTCAGTAGCAGCAGCAGCAATAGCATCGTCATCAGTAGTAGTAGCATCACCACCCACCCACTCACCCACTCACTCTCCCACCCACCCGCCCACCCACTCACCCACCCACCCACTCACCAACCCACCCACTCACCCACTCACCCACCCACTCACCCACTCACCCACCCACCCACCCACTCACTCATCCACCCACTCACCCACCCACTCACCCACCCACTCACCCACCCACTCACCCACCCACTCACCAACCCACCCACTCACCCACCCACCCACTCACTCACCCACCCACCCACACACCCACCCACCCACTCACCCACCCACTCATCCACCCACCCACACACCCACTCACCCCCTCACCCACTCACCCACCCACTCACCCACCCACCCACTCACCCACCCACTCACCCACCCACTCACCCACACACCCACCCACCCACTCACCCACCCACACACCCACCCACCCACTCACCCACCCACACACCCACTCACCCACCCACTCACCCACCCTCCCACCCACTCACCCACCAACTCAACCACCCACTCACACACACACCCACCCACACACCCACTCACCCACTCACCCACCCACTCACCCACCCACTCACCCACCCACTCACCTACCCACCCACCCACTCACCCACCCACTCACCCACCTACTCACCCACCCACTCACCTACCCACCCACCCACTCACCCACCCACCCACTCACCCACCCACACACCCACTCACCCACCCACGCCCCCACTCTCACCGTGCTAGTCACACCCCTCCTTGTGGAGACCTCGGCTTGTAGATGGTAGTGCACGCCACTCTGCGCCATCCTCCTCCTCCACTCGCTCCTCATGGAGACCCGCACGGACAGCTCCCACCGCTCTCCCTCGTCGCCACCGCCATCGCCGCCATCACCCTCATCGTCGTCATCATCGTCGTCGTAGTCATTCTCGTAGCCATCTTTGTCGTCATGTTCGTAGTCCTCACGCTCACTACCACACTCCTCCTCCTCACCACCCTCCTCACCACCCTCCTCCAGCATCGCGTCCTTGTGGAGCATCAAGGTGACAGTCGGAGCACTCAGCACGGCTGAGACACACACAGAGACACACAGACACACACACAGAGACACACAGAGACACACACAGAGACACACACAGAGACACACACACACACAGACACACACACATAGAGACACTCACACACAGACACACACACACAGACACACAGAGACACACACACACAGAGACACTCATACACAGAGACAGACACACAGAGACACACACACACAGACACACACACACACACAGACACTCACACACAGAGACACACACACAGAGACACACTCACACAGACACACACAGACACACACAGAGACACTCACACAAAGAGCCACTCACACACAGAGACACACACACGGACACACACACGGACACACACACAGAGACACAGACACACACAGAGACACACACACAGACACACACACAGACAGAAACACTCACACAGAGACACTCACACACAGACACACAGACACACACAGAGACACTCACACACAGAGACACACACACAGACACACACAGAGACACACACAGACACTCACACAGACACACACACAGACAGAGACACTCACACAGAGACACTCACACATAGACACACAGACACACACAGAGACACTCACACACACAGACACACACACAGACACACACACACACAGAGACACACACAGACACACACACACACACTCATACACAGAGACACACACACACAGAGACACTCACACACAGAGACACTCACACAGAGACACAGAGAGTGAGACACTCACACACAGACACAGAGACACAGACAGAGACACAGACAATGCCACTCACTTGTCTTCAAGGGTAACACATCAACCACGACCCAGGGTGACGATGATGGTGACGATGATGGTGGTGATGGTGGTGTTGGTGGTGGTGATAAGACGGTGGATCTGACGCGAAGTTGATAGCGGTCGCCGGGATGTCGCAGAGCTGAGGAGACATCGCACCGTGTCTCTGCGGTGGCAGCGCAGACGGTCCTCCAGCGGGCTCGTCCATAGCTGCACAGACAGAGACACGGGGAGGAGGAGGTGGTGGTGAGGAGTGGGTGGGTGGGTGGGTGGGTGGGTGAGTGAGTGGGTGGGTGGGTGGGTGAGTGGGTGGGTGAGTGAGTGGGTGGGTGAGTGGGTGGGTGAGTGGGTGGGTGGGTGAGTGGGTGGGTGAGTGAGTGGGTGAGTCAGTGAGTGAGTGGGTGGGTGAGTGGGTAGGTGGGTGAGTGGGTGGGTGGGTAGGTGGGTGGGTGAGGGGGTAGGTGAGTGGGTGGGTGGGTAGGTGGGTGGGTGGGTGAGTGGGTGGGTGAGTGGGTGAGTGCGTGAGTCAGTGAGTGAGTGGGTGGTTGAGTGGGTGAGTCAGTGAGTGAGTGGGTGAGTGGGTGAGTCAGTGAGTGGGTGGGTGAGTGGGTGGGTGAGTGGGTGGGTGGGTGAGTGGATGGGTGGTTGAGTGAGTGGTTGAGCGAGTGGATGAGTGAGTGGATGGGTGAGCGAGTGGGTGAGTGAGTGAGCGAGTGGATGAGTGAGCGAGCATCTCACAGTTTGCTGTCCACCCTGTAGGTAACGTCCAGGAGCTTTGAGCTGCTGCTGGTGGCGACGTCCACTTGAGCGTCGTGGTCCCAGCGGAGTTGCGTCAGCAGGTCGCGAGACTCCACGCGGACATTCAGAGGGGGAGTCGCAGCTGGGGAGATGGGCAGTGTGCGCTAACCACTGCACCACCGCTCCCCACACACACACACAGTGCGCTAACCACTGCACCACCGCTCCCCACACACACACACAGTGCGCTAACCACTGCACCACCGCTCCCCACACTGCGCTAACCACTGCACCACCACTCCCCACACACACACAGTGCGCTAACCACTGCACCACCGCTCCCCCCACACACACACAGTGCGCTAACCACTGCACCACCGCTCCCCACACACACACACACAGTGTGCTAACCACTGCACCACCGCTCCCCCACACACACACACACACAGTGCGCTAACCACTGCACCACCACTCACACACATAGTGCGCTAACCACTACACCACCGCTCCCCACACACACACAGTGCGCTAACCACTGCACCACCGCTCCCCACATACACACAGTGCGCTAACCACTGCACCACCGCTCCCCGCTCACACACACAGTGCGCTAACCACTGCACCACCACTCCCACCCCCACACAGTGCGCTAACCACTGCACCACCGCTCCCCACACACACACAAAGTGCGCTAACCACTGCACCACCACTCCCCACACAAAGTGCGCTAACCACTGCACCACCACTCCCCACTCACACACACAGTGCGCTAACCACTGCACCACCGCTCCCCACACACCGCGCTAACCACTGCACCACCCCCCCCCACACTGCGCTAACCACTGCACCACCTCCCCCCACACACACACAAAGTGCGCTAACCACTGCACCACCACTCCCCACTCACACACACAGTGCGCTAACCACTGCACCACCACTCCCCACTCACACACAAAGTGCACTAACCACTGCACCACCGCTCCCCACACACACACAGTGCGCTAACCACTGCACCACCGCTCCCCCCCCACACACAGTGTGCTAACCACTGCCCCACCGCTCCCCACACACCACCAAAGTGCGCTAACCACTGCACCACCGCTCCCCACACACACACAGTGCGCTAACCACTGCACCACCGCTCCCCACACACACACAGTGTGCTAACCCACTGCCCCACCGCTCACCCACACACACACAGTGTGATCAACCACTGCCCTCACCGCTCCCCACACACACACAAAGTGCGCTAAACCACTCTGCACCACCCACTCCCCAAACACACACAAAGGTGCGCTAACCACTGCACCACCACTCCCCAGACCACACTGCGATAACCACTGCACCCACCGCTCCCCACACACACACCAAGTGCGCTAACCACTGCACCACCACTCCCACACACACAAAGTGCGCTAACCACTGCACCACCACGTCCCCACACACACCAGTTGCGCTAAACCACTGCACCACCACTCCCCACACACACACACACACAGTGCGCTTACCACTGCAAAACCACCAATCCCCACACTGCGCTAACCACTAGCAACCACCACTCCCAACACAGCAACAACAGTGCGCCTAACCACTGTGCGCTAACCACTGCACCACCACT
>NW_026891213.1:0-23456 GCF_015708825.2 Lethenteron reissneri | reverse complement strand
CTGGCTCCGCCCCCATTCACCTCGCCTCCCATTGGAGCTGCCGAGGTGACCGGTGGCCCCTCCCACACGCCCCGCAGACCAGCTCCGCCCCCCAACGCCCCGGGCCGCGTGATTGGACCAGAGCCCAGCAACAACCCCATTGACGCTCTCATTACAGACGCATCAAAGCTCAAAGCTGCTGCCACTTTCACGCCTCTCGACGATTCGTGGGGCCAGCCTGAGGTCACCTTTGCTTCTGGCTCCACGGACCTCCTGGCACTTAATGTCATCAACCCCCCCGAGCATTCTCCCTCTGGAGGTCATCCCAAAAACTTGTGTACATACAGGGCCACTGAATTGCCCCTTGGAATGTTTTTCAACTCATTAGAGCGAGCCCCCAGATGTGCTGTGTTTGTGTGTAGGATGTCACAAAGCGGTCTCTATAAGGGCATCGATGCACGTGGGTTTATGACGTCACAAAGCAGCCATGAGGCCGTCCCACAGCGCGACAAACGCGGTTTCCTCCCCCCCCCCCCCCCCACCGAAATCTTTGGCCTTTCGCGGTGTGCGCACACACGCAGTTTTGGCTTTCCTGGACTCGCTGACGATGTGCCCAAATCAGTCGAGCGCCATTATCTTTTCATCGGCTGCGTAGCGCTGTGTGGAAGCTACCTGGTCTGTCGCTCCGCACGAAGCTCCAGGTCTTCTCGGCCACGGTATTCCCTCCCTTCTCTACGCTTGCGAAACGTGCACCCCCCTGATGGAGCATCTTCGCCGGTTACAAACATTTAGGCTGGCCTGCTAAGATCCATCCTGGGTTTAACCAATGTGTGTGTGTGTGTGTCTAAGTCGATGTGTTTCTATGTGTGTGGGTCAATGTCTGTGCGTAAGTTCATGTGTGTGTCATCTCGGTCATCTCGGTCAGTCGACCCGTGGCACCTGCTGGGTCTGCCCCGTGACCTCCTGCCAGCGGGCGTTCGACACTTCACGTGGCCTCGAGGTGCACTTGGCCTGGCACAAGCGTCGTGGTGACGTCACCGCCACTTAGTGGCGAATGGCGGTTGTTGTTGTGTGTGTCTGCCTTTTCGCCCGAGCAAAGCCGGGTACTTACCGCCAGTATTTATTTAAAGTTTCGCATTTTGATGTGACGTCACATTTCTCACCCCCCCCTCGTCACGCATCGTCACAGATGTCTGACCCCCGCCCCCCCCCCCACGTGCGTGACGTCATTGATGGGCGGTCAGCAGCAGAAGGGGGAGGGGCGAGTGAGGATGCCGGAAGTTCGCTCCCCCCGAATCGATGGGAATCGACGAACGGTAATCGATGAGAATCGAACATCCGATTCGTGGTGACGACATCGCCCGGCGACCATTGCCAAGATGGCGGCACCCAGGTAGGAGATTGTTGTTGTGGTGGTTGTTGTTTGTGTGGTGGTTGTTGTTGTGGTGGTTGTTTTGTTGTGGTGGTGGTTGTTGTGGTGGTTGTGTTGTTTGTGTGGTGGTTGTTGTTGTGGTGGTTGTTGTTGTTTGTGTGGTGGTGGTTGTTGTTGTGGTTGGTTGTTGTTGGTGGTGGTTGTTGTGGTGGTTGTTGTTTGTGTGGTGGTGGTTGTTGTTTGTTTGGTGGTGGTTGTGTGTGGTGGTTGTTGTTGTTTGTGTGGTGGTGGTTGTTGTGGTGGTTGTTGTTTGTGTGGTGGTGGTTGTTGTTTGTTTGGTGGTGGTTGTTGTGGTGGTTGTTGTTGTTTGTGTGGTGGTGGTTGTTGTGGTGGTTGTTGTTGTTGTTTGTGTGGTGGTGGTTGTTGTTTGTGGTGGTGGTTGTTGTGGTGGTGGATGTTGTTGTGGTGGTGGTGGTTGTTGTTGTGGGGTGGATGTTGTTTGTGTTGTGGTTGTGGTGGTGTTGTTGTGGTGGTGGTGGTTGTTGTTGTTGTGGTGGTGGTTGTTGTTGTGGTGGTGACGATGTTGACGATGGTGGTGATGATGATGGTGGATGATGGTGGTGATGATGATGGTGGTGATGATGGTGGTGATGATGATGGTGGTGATGATGATGGTGATGATGATGGTGATGATGGTGGTGATGATGATGGTGATGATGATGGTGGTGATGATGGTGGTGATGATGATGGTGTGATGATGGTGGTGATGATGATGGTGATGATAATGGTGATGATAATGCGGCTATTGACAGCAGGTGTTGGAGACTTAGCTGGGTCATGCAGAGATAGCTCAACTAAAACAATGCTTTTCCCAGCGGGTAAGGCTCACTAAGCAGCATCATAGCTCTTCCTCAGAAGCTACCTGGCCATCACAAATGATTGCCCACCAAAGTGGTTCATCATCGCGTGAACATTTGTAGCAGAAGCCAAATAATCTCAACTCGTGTGTTTCTAAACGTGGAGGGAAAAACTGGAGGACCAGGAGACAAAATCCACGCGACCACGGGAGGAGAGAGACGCAAACTCCAAACATACATTGGCAGCATCGTCAGGGTCGGATCGAACCCACGACCTCCTGCACACCAGGCGAGGTAGTCAACATCTCCCAGTCACACACAAACATACATTGGCAGGCATCGTCAGGGTCGGGATCGAACCCACGACCTCCTGCACACCAGGTGAGGTAGTCAACATCTCCCAGCCACACACAAACATACATTGGCAGGCATCGTCAGGGTCGGGATTGAACCCACGACCTCCTGCACACCTGGCGAGGTAGTCAACATCTCCCAGCCACACACAAACATACATTGGCAGGCATCGTCAGGGTCGGGATCGAACCCACGACCTCCTGCACACCAGGCGAGGTAGTCAACATCTCCCAGCCACACACAAACATACATTGGCAGGCATCGTCAGGGTCGGGATCGAACCCACGACCTCCTGCACACCTGGCGAGGTAGTCAACATCTCCCAGCCACACAAAAACATACATTGGCAGGCATCGTCAGGGTCGGAATCTAACCCACGACCTCCTGCACACCTGGCGAGGTAGTCAACATCTCCCAGCCACACACAAACATACATTGGCAGGCATCGTCAGGGTCAGGATCGAACCCACGACCTCCTGCACACCTGGCGAGGTAGTCAACATCTCCCAGCCACACAAAAACATACATTGGCAGGCATCGTCAGGGTCGGAATCTAACCCACGACCTCCTGCACACCTGGCGAGGTAGTCAACATCTCCCAGCCACACACAAACATACATTGGCAGGCATCGTCAGGGTCAGGATCGAACCCACGACCTCCTGCACACCTGGCGAGGTAGTCAACATCTCATAGCCACACACAAACATACATTGGCAGGTATCGTCAGGGTCACGATCGAACCCACGACCTCCTGCACACCTGGCGAGGTAGTCAACATCTCCCAGTCACACAAAACATACATTGGCAGGCATCGTCAGGGTCGGGATCGAACCCACGACCTCCTGCACACCAGGCGAGGTAGTCAACATCTCCCAGCCACACACAAACATACATTGGCAGGCATCGTCAGGGTCGGAATCTAACCCACGACCTCCTGCACACCTGGCGAGGTAGTCAACATCTCCCAGCCACACACAAACATACATTGGCAGGCATCGTCAGGGTCAGGATCGAACCCACGACCTCCTGCACACCTGGCGAGGTAGTCAACATCTCATAGCCACACACAAACATACATTGGCAGGTATCGTCAGGGTCACGATCGAACCCACGCCTCCTGCACACCTGGCGAGGTAGTCACCATCTCCAATGAAACTCACCGCTTCTTACTCGACTTCTGACCACGTCGTTAATCGCGACTGCTCGCCAGTGGCCAGCTGAACGGATAATCGATAATAATCGATGGTAATCAATAATCGATGGTAATTGATTATTATCATCGATTATCCGATTCGCGCTCATGTCATCCCACAGAGACCATCGCCAAGATGGCGGTGCCCAGGTACACTACACTATACACTACATTATACACTACACTATTATACTATACACTACCATACACTATACACTACACTTATACTATACACTACTGTACACTATACACTACACTATTATACTATACACTACTGTACACTATACACTACCATACACTACTGTACACTATACACTACACTACTGTACACTATACACTACACTACTATACTATACACTACTGTACACTATACACTACACTACTATACACTACACTATACACTACACACTACTATACACTACACTATGCACTACACTATACACTACACTACTATACACTACACTACTATACACTAGACTATATACAACACTATACATTACACTACTACACTACACTACTACACTATACACTACACTATACACTACACTACACTACTACACTATACACTACACTATACACTACTATACACTACACTACTATACACTACACTACTATACACTACACTATACACTGCTATACACTACATTATACACTACTATACACTACACTATACACTACTACACTATACACTACTACACTACACTATACACTACACCATACACTACACACTACTATACACTACACTATGCACTACACTATACACTACACTACACACTACTATACACTACACTATACACTACTATACACTACACACTACACTATACACTACACTATACACTACTATACACTACACTATACACTACACTACTACACTATACACTACACTATACACTACACTATACACTACTATACACTACACTATACACTACACTACTACACTATACACTACACTACTACACTATACACTACACTACTACACTATACACTACTATACACTACACTATACACTACACTACTATATACTAAACTACTAAACGCTATACTCGTAACTCATTGGCGCGTTGTTTACGTGACGAACCTTCCTGGCTGTGTCGGCCGGTGGAGGGTTACCACGCAACATTTATACTTCACGCGATCTGACCTCGTGACCTTCATTACGAGTTTTGCATCAATGCAACCGCAGAAGTCCTCTTCAAGGCGAGCATCTCTTCACGGTCGATGGCGGCAGCTTTGCCAGTTGCCCCCCCCCCCCCCCCCGATGTCTGTTGACCTATCTTGTGTGTCACCCCAAGTCCCAAGCCTTCGACCGTGGCAGAATGGTCGCGGCTGAGACGACTCGTGCTGACGAGATGAATCCGTCGTTGTCAACGCGTGCCAGGAATCTCCTCCAGGTGGGTCTCCAACTATACACTACACTATACACTACACTATACACTACACTACTATACACTACACTATACACTACACTATACACTACACTATACACTACACTACTATACACTACATTATACACTACACTATACACTACACTATACACTACACTATACACTACACTATACACTACACTATACACTACACTATACACTACACTACTATACACTACATTATACACTACACTATACACTACACTATACACTACACTACTATACACTACACTATACACTACATTATACACTACACTACTATACACTACATTATACACTACACTATACACTACACTATACACTACACTATACACTACACTATACACTACACTACTATACACTACATTATACACTACACTATACACTACACTATACACTACACTATACACTACACTATACACTACACTACTATACACTACATTATACACTACACTATACACTACACTATACACTACACTACTATACACTACATTATACACTACACTATACACTACACTATACACTACACTATACACTACACTATACACTACACTATACACTACACTACACTATCACTACACTACACTACACTATACACTACACTATACACTACACTATACACTACACTACTATACACTACACTATACACTACACTATACACTACACTACACTATACACTACACTATACACTACACTATACACTATACACTACACTATACACTACACTACTATACACTACTATACACTACATTATACACTACACTATACACTACACTATACACTACACTATACACTACACTATACACTACACTATACACTACACTACACTATACACTACACTATACACTACACTATACACTATACACTACACTATACACACTACTATACACTACATTATACACTACACTATACACTACATTATACACTACACTACTATACACTACACTACTATACACTACATTATACACTACACTATACACTACACTATACACTACACTACTATACACTACATTACTATACACTACATTATACACTACACTATACACTACACTATACACTACACTATACACTACACTACACTATACACTACACTATACACTACACTATACACTACACTATATACACTACACTATACACTACACTATACACTACACTATACACACTACACTACACTACACTATACACTACACTATACACTACACTACTATACACTACACTACTATACACTACATTATACACTACACTATACACTACATTATACACTACACTACTATACACTACACTACTATACACTACATTATACACTACACTATACACTACACTATACACTACACTACTATACACTACACTACTATACACACATTATACACTACACTATACACTACACTATACACTACACTACTATACACTAGACTACTATACACTACACTATACACTACACTATACACTACACTATACACTACACTATACACTACACTATACACTACACTACTATACACTACACTATACACTACACTATACACTACACTATACACTACACTATACACTACACACTATACACTATAGTGTATAGTGTGTAGTGTATAGTAGTGTATAGTGTAGTGTATAGTGTATAGTAGTGTAGTGTATAGTAGTGTAGTGTATAGTGTAGTGTATACCCGCTCCCGTGGCCACCCCCCCACCCCCGGCAGGCCGAGGAGCCGAACCGCCCATTGGCGGCCGAGCTGATGAGGCGGCTGGTGCTGATGCAGCTGAAACAGCTGATGGAGCTGCGGAGGAGGAGGCTGGAACTGGAGCTGGGGCGGGTGAAGATAAAGCTGGTGAGCGAGTGAGTGAGTGAGCGAGTGAGAGAGAGAGAGCGAGTGAGTGAGCGAGTGAGAGAGAGCGAGAGAGAGAGAGCGAGTGGGAGCGAGTGAGTGAGTGAGCGAGTGAGAGAGAGAGAGCGAGTGAGTGAGTGAGCGAGTGAGAGCGAGTGAGTGAGTGAGCGAGTGAGAGAGAGCGAGAGAGAGAGAGCGAGTGGGAGCGAGTGAGTGAGTGAGCGAGTGAGTGAGTGAGCGAGTGAGAGAGAGAGCGAGTGAGTGAGCGAGTGAGAGAGAGCGAGAGAGAGAGCGAGTGAGTGAGTGAGCGAGTGGGAGCGAGTGAGAGCGAGTGAGTGAGAGAGGTGAGCGAGTGAGAGCGAGTGAGTGAGTGAGCGAGTGAGTGAGTGAGCGAGTGAGTGAGTGAGCGAGTGGGAGCGAGTGAGTGAGTGAGCGAGTGAGTGAGCGAGCAAGTGAGTGAGAGCGAGTGAGAGCGAGTGAGCGCGAGTGAGTGAGTGAGCGAGTGAGTGAGTGAGCGAGTGAGTGAGTGAGCGAGTGAGTGAGTGAGCGAGTGAGTGAGTGAGCGAGTGAGTGAGTGAGCGAGTGGGAGCGAGCGATGAGTGAGCGAGTGAGTGAGCGAGCAAGTGAGTGAGCGAGTGAGAGCGAGTGAGTGAGTGAGCGAGTGAGAGCGAGTGAGTGAGTGAGCGAGTGAGAGAGAGCGAGAGAGAGAGAGCGAGTGGGAGCGAGTGAGTGAGCGAGTGAGAGCGAGTGAGTGAGTGAGCGAGTGAGAGCGAGTGAGTGAGTGAGCGAGTGAGAGAGAGCGAGAGAGAGAGAGCGAGTGGGAGCGAGTGAGTGAGCGAGTGAGAGCGAGTGAGTGAGGAGCGAGTGAGTGAGTGAGCGAGTGAGTGAGTGAGCGAGTGGGAGCGAGTGAGCGAGTGAGTGAGCGAGCGAGTGGGAGCGAGTGAGAGAGAGTGAGTGAGTGAGTGAGCGAGTGAGCGAGTGGGAGCGAGTGGGAGCGAGTGAGCGAGTGAGAGCGAGTGAGCGAGTGAGCGAGTGAGCGAGTGAGCGAGTGGGAGCGAGTGAGTGAGTGAGCGAGTGAGTGAGAGCGAGAGAGTGAGCGAGTGAGTGAGCGAGTGAGTGAGTGAGCGAGTGAGAGAGAGCGAGAGGAGAGAGTGAGTGAGTGAGTGAGAGAGTGAGCGAGTGAGCGAGTGAGCGAGCGAGTGAGAGAGTGAGTAAGTGAGTGAGCGAGTGAGAGAGTGAGAGCGAGTGAGTGAGCGAGTGAGAGAATGAGCGAGTCAGAGCGAGTGAGTGAGTGAGCGAGTGAGAGAGAGCGAGTGAGTGAGAGAGTGAGAGAGTGAGCGAGTGAGCGAGTGAGAGAGTGAGAACGAGTGAGTGAGCGAGTGAGAGAGTGAGAACGAGTGAGTGAGCGAGTGAGAGAATGAGCGAGTCAGAGCGAGTGAGTGAGTGAGCGAGTGAGAGAGAGCGAGTGAGTGAGAGAGTGAGAGAGTGAGCGAGTGAGCGAGTGAGAGAGTGAGAACGAGTGAGTGAGCGAGTGAGAGAGTGAGAGCGAGTGAGTGAGCGAGTGAGAGAATGAGCGAGTCAGAGCGAGTGAGTGAGTGAGCGAGTGAGAGAGAGCGAGTGAGTGAGTGAGCGAGAGAGAGAGAGCGAGTGGGAGCGAGTGAGTGAGAGAGCGAGTGTGACAGCGAGAGAGAGAGTGAAGAGAGCGAGTGAGCGAGACTTTTTTTTGACTTTTATAACTTTATTGCCTCCAGCGGCAATTGCGCTGGAGTGTTTCCAATGTATCAGAATACCAGCCTGTACGGCAACTTAAGAACTAAGCAGCGTCGGCTCCACATTCATCACACATCATCATCACACACCACATCGCCACCGCCCCGCAGCCAGTGTCCGATGTGCTTGCCATTCCGGGCTCTCACACCCCTTTGCCTGACAGAGCAGCCCCTCCACTCCCACACCCTCACCCTCCTCCTCGGCTGGCGACGGCGGCGGTGGTGCCGTCTTCGGCGCCACGGGGGGGAAAGGGGGTAGTGGGGGGGGGATGGTGGCTGTTTTTGGACCTTGCTCATCAAGGCCTTTAACCGATTGATTTCCTGGCGGCTGTAATCAAACTTGCTCGGATCCTGGACCACACGACAGGCCGCACTCACGAAGTTCCCCCCGCTGGGGAAGCTGTCCTGCACCCGGATGTTGCGCCTCCCGTACGACCATCTCAGGAAGCCGAGAAGGTGGTCGGGGGAGCACCCCATCTTGGGCATCGGAGGCCAGCTCTTCGGCACTCTCCGTCCCTTCCGGTCGCCACCGCTGACGACGCTCGCCCCGCTCACCTCTCGCGCCTCGGCGCCAGATCCGCTTGTCATGTCGGCGTGGGCCCCCCCTGTCCCCACCGCTGACCCGTCTGGGGCCAGGGCCTCGCTGGGCTCGATCTCAAGCCCAGGAAGCCCACTCCCCTCGAATTCCATAGTCACCTCCTCCCAGAGCCGGCCCAGCCACTAAGCGACCCTTGCAATTGCAAAGGGCCCCATGGCCAGCAGAGGGCCCCGCTAGAGTCACTGCTAGCGAGTGGGTGAAAAAAATCATACATCAAAGGGGCCTCCAACCAAATTTTGCTTAGGGCCCCCAAAGGTCTAGGGCCGGCTCTGCCTCCTCCCCCCCCTCCCTCATCGGGACGGGCGAAGAGGTGCTCCCCGGCGCCGCAGCAGCAGCAGCATCAGTAGTAGCAGCAGCAGCAGTAGTAGCAGCAGCAGTAGTAGTAGCAGCAGCAGCAGTAGCAGCAGCATCAGTAGTAGCAACAGCAGCAGTAGCAGCAGCAGCAGCATCAGTAGTAGCAACAGCAGCAGCAGTAGCAGCATCAGCAGCAGTAGTAGCAGCATCAGTAGTAGCAACAGCAGCAGTAGCAGCAGCAGCAGCATCAGTAGTAGCAGCAGCAGCATCAGTAGTAGCAGCAGCAGCAGTAGTAGCAGCAGCAGCAGCATCAGTAGTAGCAGCAGCAGCAGTAGTAGCAACAGCAGCAGTAGCAGCAGCAGCAGCAGTAGTAGCAGCAGCAGCAGTAGTAGTAGCAGCAGCAGCAGTAGCAGCAGCATCAGTAGTAGCAACAGCAGCAGCAGCATCAGTAGTAGCAGCAGCAGCAGCAGCAGCATCAGTAGTAGCAGCTGCAGCTGCAGCAGCAGTAGTAGCAGCAGCAGCAGTAGTAGCAGCAGTAGTAGCAGCAGTAGTAGCATCAGTAGTAGCAGCTGCAGCAGCAGCGCCGCCCGGCACACCAACGTCTCCGGCGGCGGCGGCGGTCAGCGTCACCTCTTCTCCTCGCTGCGTCGGGGGTGCAAGCGAGGCCGGGTCCGGCTGTTGCGCTCCCTCGGTCGCCGCCGCCGCCGCTTGCGCGTCGCCGCTGGCCTCCATGGCCTTCCCCCCCCGCCCCCCCTTTGCCGGAGAGAGGGGGGGGCAGCAGCCTCAATCTTCACCCGTCGGCCTCCCGCCAGCTGAAACTGTGGATCCTGGATCACCATCTGTGCCACCCTCACTAAAGAAGCCCTATCGGGGAAAGTTTTCGTCACCGCTCTCCACCCCCCCTTCCCCCCCAGGAGGCGTCCGGGTCCGGGAACATCTCCCCGAGCTCCTGGCGGCCTCTGGGTCGGCCCCCGCCCGCCCTCCGCGCCCGTCCAGGAGACGGAACCACCGCCACCACCGCCACCACCGCCACCGCCGCAGAAGAAGAGGAGGAGGAGAAGCTGCTCCCCCGGGTGGGCGTTTACGAGCCAGCGCGTGTTGTGTCTGTGTGTTTGTGTGTGTTGTGTGTGTGTGTGTTGTGTGTTGTGTGTGTGTTGTGTGCGTGTTGTGTGTGTGTTTTGTGTGTGTTGTGTGTGTGTTGTGTGTGTGTGTGTGCGCGTGTTGTGTGTGTGTGTTGTGTGTGTGTTTGTGCGCGTGTTGTGTGCGCGTGTTGTGTGTGTGTGTTTGTGTGTGTTGTGTGTGTGTTGTGTGCGCGTGTTGTGTGTGTGTTGTGTGTGTTGTGTGTGTGTTGTGTGCGTGTGTTGTGCGCGTGTTATTTGCGTGTGTTGTGTGCGTGTTGTGTGTGTGTTGTGCGTGTGTTGTACGCATGTTGTGTGTGTGTTTGTGTGTTGTGTTGTGTGTTGTGTGTGTTGTGTGTGTGTGTGTGCGCGTGTTGTGTGTGTGTTGTGCGCGTGTTGTACGCGTGTTGTGTGTGTGTTGTGTGTTGTGTGTGTGGTTGTGTGCGCGTGTTGTGTGTGTGTGTTGTGTGCGCGTGTTGTGTGCGTGTGTGTGTTGTGCGTGTGTTGTGCGTGTGTTATTTGCGCGTGTTGTGTGTGTGTGTTGTGCGTGTGTTGTGCGGAGGGGTGAGGGACACCGTTGTTGTCGTCGTCGTTGTCATTGTTGTTGTTGTAGGATCGGCGCCGGCCAGGACAACCCACAACCACAGCAGCAGCAGCAGCAACAGCGGCGGCAGCAGCAGCAGCAGCAACAGCGGCAGCGGCGGCAGCAGCAGCATCAGCAGCGGAGAGACTCTTCTGCAGCGGGGGTCAACGGCCACCGCCGCCTCCTCCATCGCCGCCTCGACACGGCGGCTCCCGCACAGCGCCGCTCCTCCTCCCCACGGAGGAGACGGAGCAGGAGGAGGTTGCCCCCGGGCAGCGGAGCGACGTCGACCTCCCTCCCCGTCGCCCCCCACGGGTTTCCCGACGGACCCCAGTGGGCCGCCTTGGGCCACGGGCCGCCGGACTTCCACGGGCCGCCGGGAGGACGTAGATTCGACGGGCCGCGGGGCCCCAGGGGCGTGCGGGTCGACGGGCACGGGGTTCCTCGGTTCGACGGCCCGTCAGACTTCGAGGCCGGGCCTCGGTACGGCGGGCAGCAGCAGTGGCGTCAACATCAACAACGACGTCAACAACGACGTCAACAACGACATCAACGACAAACCACTTGGGAGGGACCGCACGGGTGGCTCTTTGACGGCGGGACGCAGTTTGCTGCGCGGCCGCCGGGCAACCTGCTGGGCCACCGGCCGGACTACTGGCTGGGCCACCAGCAGCTGACTCAGCACCAGCAGCTGACTCAGCAGCTGACTCAGCACCAGCAGCTGACTCAGCACCAGCAGCTGACTCAACACCAGCAGCTGACTCAGCACCAACAGCTGACGCAGCACCAACAGCTGACTCAACACCAGCAGCTGATGCAGCACCAACAGCTGACGCAGCACCAACAGCTGACTCAACACCAGCAGCTGATGCAGCACCAGCAGCTGACTCAACACCAGCAGCTCATGCAGCACCAACAGCTGACGCAGCACCAACAGCTGACTCAGCACCAGCAGCTGACTCAACACCAGCAGCTCATGCAGCACCAACAGCTGACGCAGCACCAACAGCTGACTCAGCACCAGCAGCTGACTCAACACCAGCAGCTGACTCAACACCAGCAGCTGATGCGTGAGTGATTGTTTGCCGCCCCCACCTTACAGCTCACCACCACCACCGCTCGCCACCACCGCTCACCGCTACTCACCACCACCGCTACTCACCACCACCGCTCGCCACCACCGCTCACCACCACCGCTCGCCGCTACTCACCACCACCGCTCACCGCTACTCACCACCACCGCTCACCACCACCGCTCACCGCTACTCACCACCACCGCTCGCCACCACCGCTCACCACCACCGCTCACCACCACCGCTCACCACCACCGCTCGCCGCTACTCACCACCACCGCTCACCGCTACTCACCACCACCGCTCGCCACCACCGCTCGCCACCACCGCTCACCACCACTGCTCGCCGCTACTCACCACCACCGCTCGCCACCACCGCTCACCACCACTGCTCGCCACCACCGCTCGCCACCACCGCTCACCACCACCGCTCACCGCTACTCAACATCACCACCGCTCGCCACCACCGCTCACCGCTACTCACCACCACCGCTCGCCACCACCGCTCACCGCTACTCACCACCACCGCTCACCACCACCACTCACCGCTACTCAACATCACCACCGCTCGCCACCACCGCTCACCACCACCGCTCGCCACCACCGCTCGCCACCACCGCTGCCCTTCACCGCTACCACCTAGCTTGGCACAAGCGCTGCTGCTGCTGCTGCTGCGGCGATGACGTTGTCTCTCTGCGTGTCTCTGCGTCGCCCCCCGAGTGCAGCGACGGGAGCGGCTGCCCACGCCGCTCAGGCCGAGCAGGTGAACTCGCTCTTCTGGAAGCTCGTCGCCTCGGGAATCCTGCAAGTCCAGGCGGTGGCGGCGACGGCGACCGCCGGCGTCGGCGGCACGGCCGGTGAGAGAGGAGATGGAAGCCCCACACCCCCAGGTCGTCGTGCCGACCTGGGGGTACTCGGCAGAGGTCGCAACCGGGTACCCGATACCCTTACCCTACCCGATACCCGGCTACCCGTACCCGGCCGGGTACAGGTACCCGTTTGCGACCCTGGTGCGGCCGGGTACGGGTAGGCCGTGAGTCACTGGTGAGTAACCGTTTGTCACTCATTTCCCAACATCTTGTCTCTTCTCACAGTTCAAGTTCCTAGAATCAACCCACCCGCGCCTGCAACATGGCTTTCCCAGAGGTCGCAATCGGGTACCCGATACCCGCACCCGGCCGGGTAGGGTACGGGTAGGGTACGTGTACGGGTAGGGTACGTGTACGGGTAGGGTACGGGTAGGGTACGGGTAGGGTACGGGTAGGGTACGTGTACGGGTAGGGTACGTGTACGGGTAGGGTACGAGTAGGGTACGGGTAGGGTACCCGTTTGCGACCCTGGTGCGGCCGGGTACGGGTACGGGTAAGGAATCAAAACCCGTTTGCGACCTCTGGCGACGGGGTCACGAGCGACGGGGTCACGAACGACGGGGTCACGAGCGACGGGGTCACGAGCGACGGGGTCACGAACGACGGAGTTCTCCTGCGCGGAGGTGGCGGGAGTCGGAGTGAGGTCACGTGACCACTGGGGGTAGGGGGAGGGGCGGAAGGTGGACAGGGATGGGGGGGGGGCTCACCGATGGCCGCCTCCCCCCCCCCTCTGACCCCGCTCCGCTCGTGTTTCTCTCTCGCCGACAGACGACGCTCGTGCCGGGAGCGACGCTGGCGGCGCGACGGAGGAGACGTCCACCAGAGGTGAGGAGGCATCCGCAGAGGACGACGACGACGACATTCCGGACCTCTCCGGCTTCGCCATCGAAGACCTCAAGCGGTGAGCGTCAGCATCGCTCCACCGATGGCCCGGTGAAGTGGCTCGTCGTCGTGGGCACTTACAGCGCGTTGACGACGACGTTGGTTTTCAACGTGGAAGGGGGGAAAAAAACGCAGCGACCCCGAGACAAAATTCCACTAGACCACGGGGAGAACGTTCAAATACGCAGCAGCAGCGGCAGCGGCGGCGGCGGCGGCGGCGGGATCGAACCAACGACGGGCGGTTGGAGGCAGTCGCCCTCCAGCAACGACGGAGGGCGGAGGAGCGACGCTCACAACAACGAGCGGAGCGCCGGGCGGCTAAAACGCAGAAAGTTAGCACAGCAGAGGGTACAGGTGGTGGTGGTGCATCTACTGGTCATCTCAGTCAGTCAACCCGTGGCACCTGCAGGGTCTGTCCCGTGACCTCCTGCACCTAGCCTGGCACAGCAGGGGGGTACAGCTGGTGGTGCATCTACCGGTCATCTCAGTCAGCCAACCCGTGGCACCTGCAGGGTCTGTCCCGTGACCTCCTGCACCTAGCCTGGCACAGTAGGGGGGTACAGCTGGTGGTGCATCTACCAGTCATCTCAGTCAGTCAACCCGTGGCACCTGCAGGGTCTGCCCCGTGACCTCCTGCACCTAGCCTGGCACAGCAGGGGGGTACAGCTGGTGGTGCATCTACCGGTCATCTCAGTCAGCCAACCCGTGGCACCTGCAGGGTCTGTCCCGTGACCTCCTGCACCTAGCCTGGCACAGCAGGGGGTACAGCTGGTGGTGCATCTACCGGTCATCTCAGTCAGCCAACCCGTGGCACCTGCTGGGTCTGTCCCGTGACCTCCTGCACCTAGCCTGGCACAGTAGGGAGGGTACAGCTGGTGGTGCATCTACCGGTCATCTCAGTCAGTCAACCAATGGCACCTGCTGGGTCTGCCCTGTGACCTCCTGCACCTAGCCTGGCACAGCAGGGGGGTTACAGCTGGTGGTGCATCTACCGGTCATCTCAGTCAGCCAACCCGTGGCACCTACAGGTTTCTGTCCCGAGACCTTCTGCCAGCAGCGAGCCTTCGACACTTCACGCGGCCTCAACGTGCACCTGGCCTGGCACGGTCGCCGTGGTGACGTCACCGTCGCTGTGTGGCGAATGGCGGGGTATTGGTGTTAGTGTGTTCGTAGCCAACCGTGCTAATTGGAGGTGCCGGGGGTAAGGATCACAAAGTAAAAAACACAAAAAGCATTTCTAAAGAAATTCGTGAGTCAGCGATGATTTAAAAGTGGACAACTCCAGTGGATTGCTCACATGAGGCAGGAGGCGCGTCTGAAAGCGCTCGCTGCGGTGATCTTGCCATGAGGATGTCTTGTGTGTGCGTGTGTGAGTATATGCGAGCGCGCGAGTGTATATCCGCTGTGTGTGCGTGTGTGCGTGTGTGAGTATATGCGAGCGCGCGAGTGTATATCCGCGTGTGTGTGTGTGTGCGTGTGTGCGTGTCTGTGCGTGTGTATATCCGCGTGTGTGTGCGAGTGTATATCTGCGTTTGTGTGTGTGCGTTTGTCTGTGTGTGCGTGTGTACGTGTGTATGTGTGCGTGTGTGGGGAGCGGTAGTGTAGCGGTTAGCGCGCTGCGCTATGAACCTGGCGACCCGGGTTCGATTCCCGCTCACGGCTAACACCAGTGACGATTATCTGAACCGGTCCTGGGCCTCCCCTAGGTCGACTCAGCCTTAAATGAGTACCTGGTGTGGTGTGTAAACATCGCCACTAGGGAGACAAAGGCGGTCGGGCGTGGTGCTGGCCACCCACCCCCTCGTGTACCGTTCCGGCCTTCATAGGTGCTCGCTAACAGCACTTGCCCCTACAGTCTGTTCAGGCTATACGGGGGATCTTTGTCTTTATCTTTGTGTGCGTGTGTACATCCGCGTGTGTGTGTGCGTGTGTATATCCGCGTGTGGTGCGTGTGCGTGTGTACATCCGTGTGTGTGTGCGTGTGTAATCCGCGTGTGTGTGCGTGGTGTGTCTGTGTGTGCGTTTGTGTGCGTGTGTACGTGTACGTGTGTGTGTGCGTGTACATCGCGTGTGTGTGTGCGTGGTATTGCGTGTGTACATCCGCGTGTGTGTGCGTGTGTACGTGCGTGTGTCTGTGTGTGCGTGTGTACGTGTGCGTGTGTACATCCGCGTGTGTGTGTGTGCGTGTGCGCGTGTGTGCGCGTGTGCGTGCGTGTGTGTGCGTGTGTGCGCATGTGTATATCTGCGTGTGCGTGTGTGCGTGTGTGCGTGCGCACAGGCGCCACGGCGGCGCGGTGCGGCGCCTCTACTCGGGTGTCCAGTGCCACTCGTGCAGCTTGCGCTTCACGGGGCGCCAGGCGAGCGCCTACGCCGACCACCTGGACTGGCACTACCGCGTCAACCGCGACAGCAAAGACCCGGGCAGCGAGGTCACGCACCGCCGCTGGTACCGCTCCTGCACGGTAAGCGGCGCTCGCTCACTCGCTCGCTCTGTGGCTCGGAGATGTTGACTACCTCGCCTGGTGCGCAGGAGGTCGTGGGTTCGATCCCAATCCTCACGCCTGCTGCTGTATATTTGGAGTTTGTGTGTCTCTCTCTATAATCATCATCACGGTGGCTAGGAGATGTTAACTACCTCGCCTGGTATACAGGAGGTCGTGGGTTCGATCCCGACCCTGACGACGCCTGCTGCTGTAGATTTGGAGTCTGCGTCTCTCTCTCATCATCATCATCACGGTGGCTAGGAGATGTTAACAATCTCGCCTGGTGTACAGGAGGTCGTGGGTTCTATCCCGACCCTGACGCTCCGTCGTGTATTTGGAGTCTGCGTGTCTCTCCCTCCTCTCTCCGTGGTCGGTGTGGATTCTTTCCCGTGGCCCTCCGGGTTTTCCCCCTCCCACGTGGAGAATGGACGTTGCGCGAGTGAGAGCACTTGACCGCTGTGCATTCCCCACGCTCGCCGTGGTGGCCAGGGGGTGCGGGGTCCCCACTCCGTTTGCAACGTCACGGAGGCAACCTCGCGGGTCGGAAGCCCGAGAGATGAACGAGAGACGCGTGGGACACGAGGAGGCGGTGTTAGAGGGGAGGAGGGAGCTGTGGGCTCGAAGGCTGCGTGACGTCACGACGCCGTGAGACGTGCGGTGAACCGCCGCCCGTGTGCACGTGTGTTTGCGTGTGCGCGTGTGTACCACTTACCCCTAACCAGGTTACTGCTTACCTCTAACCAGGTTACCCCTAACCAGGTTACCCCTAACCAGGTTACCGCTTACCCCTAACCAGGTCACCGGCTTAGCTGATAGCTCCCCAGGGGACATGGTACTGGGCAGAGGTCGCAACCGGGTACCCGATACCCGTACCCTACCCCATACCCGCACCCTACCCGTACCCGTACCCTACCCGATACCCGCACCCTACCCGATACCCGTACCCTACCCGATACCCGTACCCTACCCGATACCCGTACCCTACCCGATACCCGCACCCTACCCGATACCCGTACCCTACCCGTACCCTACCCGGCTACCCCTACCTGTACCGGGTACGGGTAGGCCGTGAGTCACTTGTGAGTCACCGTGTGTCACTCATTTCCCAACGTCTTGTCTCTTCTCACAATTCAAGTTCCTAGAATCAACCCACCCGCGCCTGCAACATGGCTTCATACCAGAGGTCGCAATCGGGTACCCGATACCCGTACCCAACCCGTACCCGGCCGGGTACGGCCGGGTACGGGTAGGGTACGGGTACGGCCGGGTACGGGTACCCGTTTGTGACCCTGGTGCGGCCGGGTACGCGTACGACCCCGTTGTGCCCCCAGCCTGCAGCCTCTCCCGTTCCCGGCTCCCACGGGAGCGACAACCCTCCTCCTAGGCCACGGGCTTCCCCCTGAATACCGTCTCGGGTGACGTGACGTCACCGCGCCCCCCAGGGTCTCCCCGCGACGTCGCTCGCCAACTGCGTACGACGCGAGTTGAACTTCTTTCGGCCCTACCTACCCGGTCGACCGCGCCAATCGGCGGGCGGGGGAACGGACGAGCGACTGAGCGGGTGCACCTAGCCCGGCACGAGCGCGCCGCCAACCTGACGCGGGACGGCGCCCCCCCGCAGGAGTGGATCGAGACGCCGCCGGGTGTCGCCCACGATGGGGGCGCCGAGAAACGCCTCCCGGAGCGGCCGCAGGAGGAGGCGCCGTCCCTCTGGACGAGGGGGGGGGCACGAGGGGGGGGGCCACGGGGGGGGGCCACGAGGGGGGGGGCCACGCGGGGGGGGGGCAAAGCCGAGGAGTTCCCCAGCGTCCCCGCGGGGACCGCCAGCGTCCAAGAGGTGAGGCAGACGACGGCGGTCCGTTGTCCATTGCCGTCTTCTTGATTGGCACGTTGTGTGTGCGTGTGTGAGTGTGTGTGTTTGCGTGTCTGTGTGTGCGTTGTGTGTCTGCGTGCGTGCGTGAGTGTGTGTGATTGCGTGTCTATGTGTGCGTGTGTCTGCGTGTGCGTGCGTGTGCGTGCGTGTGTGAGTGTGTGTGTTGCTTGTCTGTGTGTGCGTGTGTCTGCGTGTGCGTTGTGTGTCTGCGTGCGTGCGTGAGTGTGTGTGTTTGCGTGTCTGTGTGTGTGTGTCTGCGTGTGCGTTGTGTGTGTGCGTGCGTGTGTGTTTGCGTGTGAGTGTTTGCGTGTGTGATTGTTTGCATGTGTGAGTGAGTGTGTGTGCGTGCGTGAGTGTGTGTGTTTGCGTGTCTGTGTGTGCGTGTGTCTGCGTGTGCGTTGTGTTTCTACATGAGGCGTGCGTGAGTGTGTGTGTTTGCGTGTCTGTGTTGTGCGTGTGTCTGCGTGGGTTGTGTCTGCGTGCGTGCGTCTGCGTGGGTGCGTGCGTGTCTGTGTGTTTGCGTGTCTGTGTGTGCGTGTGTCTGCGTGTGCGTTGTGTGTCTGCGTGCGTGTGTGTGAGTGTTTGCTTGTGTGAGTGAGTGTGTGTGCGTGTGTGTCTGTGTGTGTGCCTGTACGTGTGTATGATGGAGTGTGTGAGTGAGTGTGTGAATCAGTCGAGCGGCAATATCTTTCATCGGTTGCGTAACGCTGTGTGGAAGCTACCTGGTCTGTCGCTCCGCACGATAACTTCAGCTCTTCTCGGCCACAGTCATTCCCTCCCTTCTCTACGCTTGCGAAACGTGGACCCTCCTAATGGAGCATCTTCGCCGGTTGGAAACATTTAGGCTGGCCTGCCTACGATCCATCCTGGGTTTAACCAGGCTGGATTATGTGGAGGAGCTCACAAGTCCTTGAAAGATCTGGGCAAAGTCCCATCGGTGATCTCCTCCGGCAGGTGACGGCTGCGTTGGTGGGTCAATTAGCCCGCATGCCCTAGCCCACCGCAGGCCTAAACAGCTTTTGTTCGGCCGATCGAGGGGGCTAGACGGGCGCGGCACGGCTAGAGAAGAGATGGAGTGATGTGGTACAGGAGACGTGGAGCTGAGTGGACTTGCCGATGACTGGTACCAGCGGTGTCAAGTTCGGCCTCTGTGGAGGAGGCTCGTGAAGGACGCTACTGGGCAGTTGGAGGCAGTCACCTCCAACAACAACGGAGGGCGGAGGAGCGACGCTCACAACAACGAGCGGGAGCGCCGGGTGGCTAAAGCACAGCTAGTTGGCACAGTAGGGGGCACAGGTGGTGCATCAGCCAGTCATCTCGGTCAGTCGACCCGTGGCACCTGCTGGGTCCTGCCCCGTGACCTCCTCAAGGTGCACATGGCCTGGCACAAGCGTCGTGGTGCGTCCACCGCCCACCTAGTGGCGAATAGCGGTTGTTGTTGTTGTATGAGTGAGTGTGTGTGTGCGTGTGTGTGAGTGAGTGTGTGTGTGAATGAGTGTGTGAGTGAGGTGTGAATGTGTGAGTGAGTGTTTGTGTGAGTGTGTGAGTGTGTGTGTGTGAGTGAGTGTGTGCGTGAGTGAGTGTGTATGAGTGAGTGAGTGTGTGTGTGTGAGTGAGTGTGTGCGTGAGTGAGTGAGTGTGTGCGTGTGTATGAGTGAGTGAGTGTGTGAGTGAGTGTGTGACTGAGTGTGTGAGTGAGTGTGTGAATGTGTGAGTGAGTGAGCGTGTGAGTGAGTGTGATGTGTGAGTGTAGTGGGTGAGTGAGTGTGTGTGTGTGTTGTCAGCTGTGTGAGCTGTGCGGGTGAGCAGCTAGAAGGTACGTTGGGACGAGGACGAGGAAGAGTGGCGGCTGAAGAATGCCACCAGGGAGACGCCGGGTGAGGAAATGAGTGGCGTTGCCCAATTGGTTGACACCACCCACCCACACACACCACCAACCACACACACACACCACCACCACACACACACACACCACACACCACACACCACCACACACACACCACCACACACACACACCACCACACACCACACACACACACACACACCACACACACACACACACACACACACACACACACACACACACCACACACACCCCACACACACCACACACACACACCACACACACACCACACACACACACCCACCACACACACACACCACACACACACACCACAAACACACACCACACACACACACCACACACACACACACACACACCACACACACCACACACACACACCACCACACACACACACCACCCCACACACACACCACACACACACACCACACACACCACCACACACACACCACACACACCACACCCCACACACCACACACACACACCACACACACACACACACACACACACCACCACACCACACACACACACCACACACACCACCACACATACACACCACATACACACCACACACACCACCACACACACACCACACACCACACACACCACACACACACACACACCACACACACACACACACCCACACACACACCACACACACACACACACCACACACACACACACCACACCACACACACCCACACACACACACACACACACACCAAACACACACCACACACACACCACACATACACACACACACACCACACACACATACACCACACACGCACACATACACACACACACCACGCACACACACACGCACACACACCACACACACACATACACCACCACACACATACACACACCACGCACATACACCACACACACCACACACACCACACACATACACACACACCACACACACACACACACACATACACCACACCACGCACACACCATACACACACACCACCACACACACATACACACACCACACACACACACCACACACACACCACACACCACACACCACACACACCACCACACACACCACACCACACCACCACACACACATACACACCACACACACACACCACACCATACACCACACACACACACCACACACACACACACACACCACACACACACACCACACACACCACATACACCACCACACACACATACACACACCACACACACCACACACACATACACACGCACACCACACACACATACACACACACCACCACACACACACACCACACACACCACACACACACACACCACACACACACCACACACACACACAATTACACAACAACAACAATAACCGCCATTCGCCACTAAGTGGCAGTGACGTCACCACGACGCTTGTGCCAGGCCATGTCCACCTTGAGGCCACGTGAAGTGTCGAATGCCCGCTGGCAGGAGGTCACGGGGCAGACCCAGGTGCCACGGGTCGACTGACTGAGATGACTGAGACGAGTGGCTGATGCACACCTGTGCCCCCTACTGTGCCAACTTGCTGTGCTTTAGCCACCCGGCGCCCTGCTCATTGTTGTGAGCGTCGCTCCTCCGCCCTCCGTTGTTGTTGGAGGGCGACTGCCTCCAACTGCCCAGTAGCGTCCTTCACGAGCATCCTCCACAGAGGCCGATCTTGACACCGCTGGTACCGGTCATCGGCAAGTCCACTCAGCTCGATCGATCAGCCTCCCATTATATCTGTACCAAATGGAAATTCCCCCGGTACAGATATTGAAAGCTTCACGCACTACGTGGTCAAAATAGATGTTAAATAATGTGGGAGCCAGAGGACATCCCTGTCGCACCCCAAGGTGTACAGGGAATGGCTCTGTCTCCCGGCCACGTAGTTTTACCCGGGCCCGCTCACCATCATGAAGGTCCTTAATGATCGTGAGCAGAAGGTCAGGGACTCCGAAAACACGAAGAACAACCCAGAGCCCAGGCCTACTGATGGTACCATAGGCCTTGACCAGGTCAATAAAGCAGAGATGTAGGTTTGGTTGAAATTCCCTATACCTCTGCTGTAGCAGATGGACAGAAAATATGGCATCTGTGCAGGACCGCCCTTTCCTGAAACCGCATTGGGGCTCCGCAAGCCTCTCTTCAGCGTGCCTGGCAAGGCAATATTGAATAATCCTTGCCAGGACCTTTCCCGGCACACTGAGGAGTGAGATGCCCCTGTAGTTGTTACAGTCTGTGCGGTCCCCCTTCTTAAAGAGGGGGACCACCAGGCATCCTTCCAATCCTGCGGAACCCGTCCAGTAGTCCAGACTGTTGTTATGATGTCATATAGGGCAGTCTGTGCATAAACGCCACCCTCCCTCAGCATTTCGCTTGGGAGATCATCTCTGCCCGGTGCCTTTCCTGGTCTCAGACTCCGGATCGCCTGCAGTACTTCCTCAACAGATGGCACCTCAGCCAGTCACTCACAGGGGGTGACTTCTTCCATATTTGAGGCACCGCAGCCTCAGCAGGGTCATCCCCACTTTGTGCCATGATGTTTTCCTGGCTGAGGGAGTTCCCCTCCCCCAGGACCTTACATAAATGCTCAGAAAATCTGCTAACCTGTTCCTGAGGGTCAGAGATTGGATCACCGTTTTTTTCCCCTAAGGATGGTAATAGGTGTGGTGCTGCAGGTTACTTTTTTGATGGAGTTAAATAGGGATTTGTGATCGCGGGCCACTGAGGCAGACTCCATCTTCTCAGCAACCCACGACCACCACCCATCCTTGCAGCGCCTTACGGTTCTCTGAACCTCCGAGCGAAGGCTGCGGTAAGCCTCCTCATTCTTTGACGTGGGATGCTGTAGCCGATGAGAGTGGGCCTGTCGCTTTTTCTCAACTATCCTGAACACCTCCTCTGTCAGCCAGGGTCTCTGGGGAGGTCTGGACCGCGTACCCAAAGCAACCATTGTAGCTGCATGAGTCACAGTCCTAAACCTCGCCCATTTACCCTCGACATCAAGAGGAGTGGGGGACGATGGCAACCCCAGCCGCAAGCGATGATAAAATTCTCGCTTGCAACTTTCATCAGCTAATTCAGACCAGGCCA
>NW_026891212.1:0-13836 GCF_015708825.2 Lethenteron reissneri | reverse complement strand
AGTAGGTGAGTGTGTGAGTAGGTGAGTAGGTGAGTGTATAACTGAGTGTGTGAGTGTGTGAGTGTATGAGTGTGTGAGTAGGTGAGTGTGTGAGTAGGTGAGTGTGTGCGTAGGTGAGTGTGTGAGTGAGTGTGGAGTGTATGATGTGATGAGTGGTGAGTAGGTGAGTGTGTGAGTAGGTGAGTGTATAACTGAGTGTGTGAGTGTATGAGTGAATGAGTGTGTGAGTAGGTGAGTGTGTGAGTAGGTGAGTGTATAACTGAGTGTGTGAGTGTATGAGTGAATGAGTGTGTGAGTGTGTGTATAATGAGTGGTGAGTGTATAACTGAGTGTGAGTGTATAACTGAGTGAGTGAGTGTGTGTGTGAGTGTATGAGTGAGTAGGTGAGTGTGTGAGTGTGTGAGTAGGTGAGTGTGTGAGGTGTGAGTGCATGAGTGAGTGTATGAGTGAGTGAGTGTATGAGTGAGTGAGTGAGTGTGTGAGTAGGTGAGTGTGTGAGTAGGTGAGTGTGTGAGTGAGTAGGTGAGTGTGTGAGTGAGTAGGTGAGTGTGTGAGTAGGTGAGTAGGTGAGTGTATAACTGAGTGTGTGAGTGATGAGTGTGTGAGTAGGTGAGTGTGTGAGTAGGTGAGTGTGTGCGTAGGTGAGTGTGTGAGTGAGTGTGAGTGATGAGTGAATGAGTATGTGAGTAGGTGAGTGTGTGAGTAGGTGAGTGTATAACTGAGTGTGTGAGTGTATGAGTGAATGAGTGTGTGAGTAGGTGAGTGTATGAATGAGTGAGTAGGTGAGTAGGTGAGTGTGTGAGTGAGTGTGTGAGTGTATGAGTGTATGAGTGAGGGAGTGTGTGAGTGAGTGTATGAGTGAGTGCGTGTATGAGTGAGTGAGTAGGTGAGTGTGTGTATAACTGAGTGTATGAATGGGTGAGTTTAATCAAGGGTGGAGTTTTCACTTGCGGGGAAGGGCTGAGAGAGCGTGTTTATAATTCCACTCCCTTTATTTCAGCATCATCATCAGCATCATCAGTAGTAGCATCATCATCAGCAGCAGCAGCAGCATCAGGAAGTGTTTACCGTGAGTTTATCAGTAGCACGAATAATAACCACCATCATCACTAACATCATCACCATCATCACCATCATCAACATCACTAACATCATCCCATCATCATCTCACCATCATCATCATCACTAACATCATATCATCACTAACATCATCACCACCATCATCATCACTAACATCATCACCATCATCATCATCACTAACATCATCACTAAATCATCACCATCATCATCATCACCATCATCATCATCACAACATCATCATCATCACTAACATCATTATCATCACTAACATCATCACCATCATCATCATCACTAACATCATTATCATCACTAACATCATCTCATCATCACTAACATCATTATCATCACTAACATCATCATCATCATCACTAACATCATTATCATCACTAACACCATCATCATCATCACTAACATCATCATCATCACTAACATCATCAGCATCATCACTAACAGCATCACCACCATCACCTCCACCACCATCACCACCACCATCATCACCACCATCACCACCACCATCACCACCATCATCACCACCTTAACCACCATCACCACCACCTTAACCACCATCACCACCATCACCACCAATATTACTACCATCACCACCATCATCACCATCCCACCACCACCCATCACCACCATCACCACCACCACCATCACCACCACTATCCATCACCACCATCACCAACCATCATCACCATCACCACCATCATCACCACCATCATCACCTCCCCATCACCACCACCATCATCACCACCATCATCACCACCACCACAATCACCACCACCACCACCACCATCATCACCTCCACCATCACCACCACCATCATCACCACCATCATCATCACCACCACCATCACCACCACACCACCATCACCACCACCATCATCACCATCACCACCATCACCACCACCATCACCACCACCACCACCATCATCACCACCACCATCACCACCACCACCAGCCATCACCACCACCAGTCACCATCATCACCACCACCATCACCATCATCACCACCACCACCACCATCATCACCACCACCATCACCACACCACCACCATCACCACCACCATCATCACCACCACCATCCATCACAAGCACCACCCACCACCATCACCACCACCATCACCCACCATCATCACCACCACCACCACCATCACCACCACCAGCACCATCACCACCACCATCACCACCACATCATCCATCACCAACATCACCACAACCATCACCACCACCATCACCACCACCATCACCACCATCATCACCACCATCACCACCATCACCACCACCATCACCACCATCACCTCATCACCACCACCACCATCATCACCATCATCAATCCGCAGACGACACGCAAGCAAGTTTAGTAACTCATAAAAGCATAAAATCTACGTACAGTGTAACGTAAAATATTAATGTGTTTATATTTTAATATAAAAAAAATTTAAAACAAAGTGACATTTTGTATCAAGTTTAAGTTTGCGACAAGAACGCGAATACCCCCAGCAGACGTTTTGTCGTTTTGGGTTGATGAGTGAGTTGAGACAGAGACACAGATAGACAGAGAGACACACAGATAGACAGAGAGAGAGAGAGACAGCGACACAGACACACAGAGACACAGAGACAGAGAGACAGAGAGACACAGAGAGAGACACAGAGAGTGACACAGAGACACAGAGAGAGACACACAGAGAGACAAAGAGACACAGAGACACAGAGAGAGGCACAGAGAGAGACAGAGAGACACAGAGAGACACAGAGACACAGAGAGACACACAGAAACACAGAGAGAGACACAGAGAGACACACAGAGAGACACAGAGACACAAAGACACAGAGAGACACAGAGAGAGACACAGAGACACACAGAGAGAGACACAGAGACAGAGAGAGACACAGAGAGAGACAGAGAGACACAGAGAGACACATAGACACAGAGAGACACACAGAAAACACAGAGAGAGACACAGAGAGACACACAGAGAGACACAGAGAGACACACAGAGACAGAGAGAGAGACACAGAGAGACACGGAGAGAGACACAGAGACAGAGAGACACAGAGACAGAGAGAGAGACACAAAGACAGAGACACAGAGACAGAGAGACACAGAGAGAGACACAGAGAGACACATAGAGACAGAGAGAGACACAGAGCGAGACAGAGAGAGACACACAGAGACAGAGAGACACAGAGAGAGACCAGAGAGACACACAGAGAGGACACAGAGAGACACACAGAGAGACACAGAGACACAGAGAGACAGAGAGAGACAGAGGAGACACACAGAGAGACAGAGACAGAGAGAGACACAGAGAGACACAGAGAGACACAGAGAGACACACAGAGAGACAGAGAGAGACACAGAGACACAGAGAGACACAGAGACACAGAGAGACACAGAGAGACACACACAGAGAGACACACAGACACAGAGAGACACAGAGACACAGAGAGACACACAGAGACAGAGAGAGACACAGAGACACAGAGACACAGAGAGAGACACAGAGAGACACAGAGAGACACAGAGACAGAGAGAGACACAGAGACACAGAGACACAGAGAGACACAGAGAGACACAGAGACACAGAGAGAGACACAGAGACACACAGAGAGAGACACAGAGATACAGAGACACAGAGAGACACAGAGAGACACAGAGACAGAGAGACACAGAGATACAGAGACACAGAGAGACACAGAGAGAGACACAGACACACAGAGACACACAGAGAGAGACACAGAGAGATACAGAGACACACAGAGAGACACAGAGAGACACACAGAGAGGACACAGAGAGACACAGAGTTAGATGTATATCACTCTGTGTATCTCGCTTGGGTGGTTTTTGACGTTTTAATGTGTTGGTGAGAGAAATTTGAGATCATTGGGAAAACCCAACCATCATGTTTTTACCCTAGTTTTGGTTCTTTCGGTAAAGTCATCACGTAGAATGGAAATAATAAAAAAAAAATTTCCCGTAAAAACAAAGTTTTTGGTTCTTTATGTTAAGTTCGCTTGCTTCCTTGCTTACGACCGTGCAAATCTTTCGCTCGTTTTTTAACCCACTTCCCGTGATCCAATCGAGCTGATATTTTGCTACACAGACTCGTTGTGCGAGACAATTAATGTTCGCGAAAATTTTTTTCAAAAATTGTACACTGTTTAGAGAATTTTTGTAAAAATATTTAATTACCAATTGCTTAATGGTGGCAGGCAATCATCTGACCCATAGGTGGCAGCCATCTCAAGCCAGAGGACGAGAGGACTCTAGCCGCCACGCATATAAAGGATTTAGAGTGAAAAACTTTGTTTTTACGGGTTATACTTATTTGACCCTTCTATCTGGCAATAAAACTGACACCTTTTTACAAGGAGTCGTGTTTGCATAGACCACAATACCTGCAGTCGTAATGCAAACAAAAAACATAACTCTGATAATGTATGTGCACTGTCCTTGAAGTTGATTGGTCCACACCCGAGACAGCTTTCCTTAGAGCCTAGTCTCACATGGTCCTTGAAGTTGATTGGTCCACACCCGAGACAGCTTTCCTTAGAGCCTAGTCTCACATGGTCCTTGAAGTTGATTGGTCCACACCCGAGACAGCTTTCCTTAGAGCCTAGTCTCACATGGTGTTGGACCAGATGACGCCAAAAGGCGCACAACTCAAAGACAATGCACCATCAGAGTATGAGAGCTCGGGGTGAAGCATTTACACCATTGGAACCTCATTTGCCAGTAGAAAAAATATGATAATTGTTTTTTACCCTTCTATCTGGCAACAAAACTGACACCTTTTTTTTACAAGGAGTCATGTTTGCATAGACCACAATACCTGAGGTCATAATGCAAACAAAAAACACAACTCTGATAATGTATGCGCACTGTCCTTGAAGTTGATTGGTCCACACCCGAGACAGCTTTCCTTAGAGCCTAGTCTCCAAGCATGGTAGTGTTCAGAAGAACAGGTCTGTTGGAAAGACAGCGTCTGAATGAGCACCACCAAACTTGGCAGCGTATATACTTAAATATATACTTAAATATACGCTGCCAAGCTTGGTGGTGTTCAGAAGAACAGGCCTGTCGGAAAGACAGCGTCTGAATGAGCACCACCAGGCTTGGCAGCGTATATACTTAAATATATACTTAAATATACGCTGCCAAGCTTGGTGGTGTTCAGAAGAACAGGTCTGTCGCAAAGACAGCGTCTGAATGAGCACCACCATGCTTGGCAGCGTATATACTTAAATATATACTTAAATATACGCTGCCAAGCTTGGTGGTGTTCAGAAGAACAGGTCTGTCGCAAAGACAGCGTCTGAATGAGCACCACCAAGCTTGGCAGCGTATATACTTAAATATATACTTAAATATACGCTGCCAAGCTTGGTGGTGTTCAGAAGAACAGGTCTGTCAGAAAGACAGCGTCTGAATGAGCACCACCAAGCTTGGCAGCGTATATACTTAAATATATACTTAAATATACGCTGCCAAGCTTGGTGGTGCTCAGAAGAACAGGTCTGTCGCAAAGACAGCGTCTGAATGAGCACCACCAAGCTTGGCAGCGTATATACTTATATATATACTTAAATATACGCTGCCAAGCTTGGTGGTGTTCAGAAGAACAGGTCTGTCGCAAAGACAGCGTCTGAATGAGCACCACCAGGCTTGGCAGCGTATATACCTTAATATATACTTAAATATATACTTAAATATATACTTAAATATACGCTGCCAAGCTTGGTGGTGTTCAGAAGAACAGGTCTGTCGCAAAGACAGCGTCTGAATGAGCACCACCAAGCTTGGCAGCGTATATACTTAAATATATACTTAAATATACGCTGCCAAGCTTGGTGGTGTTCAGAAGAACAGGTCTGTCGGAAAGACAGCGTCTGAATGAGCACCACCAGGCTTGGCAGCGTATATACTTAAATATATACTTAAATATATACTTAAATATATACTTAAATATACGCTGCCAAGCTTGGTGGTGTTCAGAAGAACAGGTCTGTCGCAAAGACAGCGTCTGAATGAGCACCACCAAGCTTGGCAGCGTATATACTTAAATATATACTTAAATATATACTTAAATATATACTTAAATATATACTTAAATATACGCTGCCAAGCTTGGTGGTGTTCAGAAGAACAGGTCTGTCGGAAAGACAGCGTCTGAATGAGCACCACCAAGCTTGGCAGCGTATATACTTAAATATATACTTAAATATACGCTGCCAAGCTTGGTGGTGTTCAGAAGAACAGGTCTGTCGCAAAGACAGCGTCTGAATGAGCACCACCAAGCTTGGCAGCGTATATACTTAAATATATACTTAAATATATACTTAAATATATACTTAAATATACGCTGCCAAGCTTGGTGGTGTTCAGAAGAACAGGTCTGTCGCAAAGACAGCGTCTGAATGAGCACCACCAAGCTTGGCAGCGTATATACTTAAATATATACTTAAATATACGCTGCCAAGCTTGGTGGTGTTCAGAAGAACAGGTCTGTCGGCAAAGACAGCGTCTGAATGAGCACCACCAAGCTTGGCAGCGTGTATACTTAAATATATACTTAAATATACGCTGCCAAGCTTGGTGGTGTTCAGAAGAACAGGTCTGTCGGAAAGACAGCGTCTGAATGAGCACCACCAGGCTTGGCAGCGTATATACTTAAATATATACTTAAATATATACTTAAATATATACTTAAATATATACTTAAATATACGCTGCCAAGCTTGGTGGTGTTCAGAAGAACAGGTCTGCCGCAAAGACAGCGTCTGAATGAGCACCACCAAGCTTGGCAGCGTATATACTTAAATATATACTTAAATATATACTTAAATATATACTTAAATATACGCTGCCAAGCTTGGTGGTGTTCAGAAGAACAGGTCTGTCGCAAAGACAGCGTCTGAATGAGCACCACCAAGCTTGGCAGCGTATGTACTTAAATATATACTTAAATATACGCTGCCAAGCTTGGTGGTGTTCAGAAGAACAGGTCTGTCGGAAAGACAGCGTCTGAATGAGCACCACCAGGCTTGGCAGCGTATATACTTAAATATATACTTAAATATATACTTAAATATATACTTAAATATATACTTAAATATATACTTAAATATACGCTGCCAAGCTTGGTGGTGTTCAGAAGAACAGGTCTGCCGCAAAGACAGCGTCTGAATGAGCACCACCAAGCTTGGCAGCGTATATACTTAAATATATACTTAAATATATACTTAAATATATACTTAAATATACGCTGCCAAGCTTGGTGGTGTTCAGAAGAACAGGTCTGTCGCAAAGACAGCGTCTGAATGAGCACCACCAAGCTTGGCAGCGTATATACTTAAATATATACTTAATATATACTTAAATATACGCTGCCAAGCTTGGTGGTGTTCAGAAGAACAGGTCTGTCGCAAAGACAGCGTCTGAATGAGCACCACCAAGCTTGGCAGCGTATATACTTAAATATATACTTAAATATACGCTGCCAAGCTTGGTGGTGTTCAGAAGAACAGGTCTGTCGGAAAGACAGCGTCTGAATGAGCACCACCAGGCTTGGCAGCGTATATACTTAAATATATACTTAAATATATACTTAAATATATACTTAAATATACGCTGCCAAGCTTGGTGGTGTTCAGAAGAACAGGTCTGTCGCAAAGACAGCGTCTGAATGAGCACCACCAAGCTTGGCAGCATATATACTTAAATATATACTTAAATATATACTTAAATATATACTTAAATATACGCTGCCAAGCTTGGTGGTGTTCAGAAGAACAGGTCTGTCGGAAAGACAGCGTCTGAATGAGCACCACCAAGCTTGGCAGCGTATATACTTAAATATATATTTAAATATACGCTGCCAAGCTTGGTGGTGTTCAGAAGAACAGGTCTGTCGCAAAGACAGCGTCTGAATGAGCACCACCAAGCTTGGCAGCGTATATACTTAAATATATACTTAAATATATACTTAAATATATACTTAAATATACGCTGCCAAGCTTGGTGGTGTTCAGAAGAACAGGTCTGTCGCAAAGACAGCGTCTGAATGAGCACCACCAAGCTTGGCAGCGTATATACTTAAATATATACTTAAATATACGCTGCCAAGCTTGGTGGTGTTCAGAAGAACAGGTCTGTCGCAAAGACAGCGTCTGAATGAGCACCACCAAGCTTGGCAGCGTATATACTTAAATATATACTTAAATATACGCTGCCAAGCTTGGTGGTGTTCAGAAGAACAGGTCTGTCGGAAAGACAGCGTCTGAATGAGCACCACCAGGCTTGGCAGCGTATATACTTAAATATATACTTAAATATATACTTAAATATATACTTAAATATATACTTAAATATACGCTGCCAAGCTTGGTGGTGTTCAGAAGAACAGGTCTGCCGCAAAGACAGCGTCTGAATGAGCACCACCAAGCTTGGCAGCGTATATACTTAAATATATACTTAAATATATACTTAAATATATACTTAAATATACGCTGCCAAGCTTGGTGGTGTTCAGAAGAACAGGTCTGTCGCAAAGACAGCGTCTGAATGAGCACCACCAAGCTTGGCAGCGTATATACTTAAATATATACTTAAATATACGCTGCCAAGCTTGGTGGTGTTCAGAAGAACAGGTCTGTCGGAAAGACAGCGTCTGAATGAGCACCACCAGGCTTGGCAGCGTATATACTTAAATATATACTTAAATATATACTTAAATATATACTTAAATATATACTTAAATATACGCTGCCAAGCTTGGTGGTGTTCAGAAGAACAGGTCTGTCGCAAAGACAGCGTCTGAATGAGCACCACCAAGCTTGGCAGCGTATATACTTAAATATATACTTAAATATATACTTAAATATATACTTAAATATACGCTGCCAAGCTTGGTGGTGTTCAGAAGAACAGGTCTGTCGTAAAGACAGCGTCTGAATGACACACCACCAAGCTTGGCAGCGTATATACTTAAATATATACTTAAATATACGCTGCCAAGCTTGGCAGCGTATATTTAATCCTTTGTCAAGGCACCCTTCCTCCCCTAAACCAGCAGCTTAAATATAGTAGTGCCGTGTGCAATTACAGTGTGCTGTGACGTCTCGTACAGTGGCTTGTGTACAGTATTGGCGTGTACAGTAACCACTGTGCCGTCCGCTTTCTGTCTTTCAGAAGCCCTCCGCTGCCACCAAATCTACAAACTCCTCTACCACCTCTACCGCTGAACTCCAGAGACCAAGAGAGAGACACGGGGAGAGAGAGACACGGGGAGAAAGAGAGACACGGGGAGAGAGAGACACGGGGAGAGAGAGACACGGGGAGAGAGAGACACGGGGAGAGAGAGACACGGAGAGAGACACGGGGAGAGAGACACGGGGAGAGAGAGACACGGAGAGAGAGACACGGGGAGAGAGACACACACACAGAGAGACACACACAGAGACACACAGAGAGAGAGACACACACACAGACACACACAGAGAGAGACACACACACAGAGAGACACACACACAGACACACACAGAGAGAGACACACACACAGAGCGTGAGAGACACACACAGAGACACACAGAAAGACTCACACAGAGACACACACACAGAGACACACACACAGAGACACACACACAGACACACACACAGAGACACACACACACACAGACACACACCACAAAGCGCGAGAGACAGAGAGCTGCGTGTGAAGGAGAGCGAGAGAGCGAGCGAGCTACGCACGAAAGAAGGGACCGCCCCGCCCTTCGACGATGAGGCCTCACCACGCCAGGGGCCTCCTCATCCTCGCCTCGCTCGCGTCCGTCACCTTCCTGCTCTCCTACCACTTCACGCTGAGCCACAAGGAGCGGCAGCGGCAGACGCAGCGGCAACACCGTCTCAACGCGTCGCTCCAAACTCCCCTCCGCTCTCCGTCGAGACCTCGGCCTCCCGGAGGCTGTTGCCGGTCCGCGGGTCGGCGGACGCCCCCCCCTACCGGTAGCGGCGGTGGCGGTGGCGGCGGCGGCTGCCCCCCCGCGCAGACGGAGGCCTTTGAGCCGGTGCCGGGGGCCCCGGTCCTCGTGGTGTCGGCCTACTGGGATGACCGGGAGACGCCGGGAGGAGCGGCACGGTTCCTTGCGGTAGTGGAGCGCGGCAAAGTCGGACGACTCCGCTGCCTGGTGTGCTGTCCAGGTGAGTCGGTGGGTGGGTGGGTGGGTGGGTGGGTGAGTGGGTGGGTGGGTGAGTGGGTGGGTGGGTGGGTGAGTGAGTGAGTGAGTGGGTGGGTGGGTGGGTGAGTGAGTGAGTGAGTGGGTGAGTGAGTGCGTGAGTGAGTGGGTGAGTGAGTGGGTGAGTAGGTGAGTGAATGAGTGGGTGAGTGAGTGGGTGAGTAGGTGAGTGAGTGAGTGAGTGGGTGGGTGAATGAGTGGGTGAGTGGGTGAGTGAGTGAGTGAGTGCGTGAGTGAGTGGGTGGGTGAGTGAGTTATTGAGTGGGTGAGTGAGTTAGTGAGTGGGTGAGTGAGTGCGTGAATGAGTGGGTGAGTGAGTGGGTGAGTAGGTGAGTGAATGAGTGGGTGAGTGAGTGATTGAGTGGCTGATTGAGTGGGTGAGTGAGTGGGTGAGTGAGTGAGTGGGTAGGTGAGTGGGTGAGTGGGTGATTGAGTGGGTGATTGAGTGCGTGAGTGAGTGAGTGGGTGAGTGACTGAGTGGCTGATTGAGTGGGATGAGTGAGTGCGTGAGTGGGTGGGTGAGTGAGTGAATGAGTGATTGAGTGGCTGATTGAGTGGCTGATTGAGTAAGTGAGTGAGTGAGTTAATACCACTGCCGGTGCCTCCGCAGGTGCAGGAGGAGGAGAGGATTCGGCCTTCGTCCTGCCGGTACCGGCCAGGATCTCGATCCACGAGAGCCACTTTGGCTTCCCGTGGGGCCTCGCCTTCGTGAGCTGCGATCTTCCCGTCGACGGCGTCGTCCCCGGAGATCGCCCCCGGGGGGGGGCGACGTGCGGCCACGTGCACTATGCAGCCCTACAGGCTGCGGACGGGGAGGCGGGAGAGGGTGGAGAGGGGGGAGAGGGCGGAGAGGGGGTCACCTTCACACAGATCGGAAACTTGCCCTGGGCAACGCCGGGTCTAGAGTCTGAGCCTGGGCCTGGCCTAGACCCTGGGCCTGGGCCTGGTCTAGATCCTGGGCCTAGTCTAGACCCTCATCCTGGGCCTGGTCTAGACCCTCATCCTGGGCCTGGTCTAGACCCTGGGCCTGGTCTAGACCCTGGGCCTGGTCAAGACCCTGGGCCTGGTCTAGAACCTCATCCTGGGCCTGGCCTAGACCCTGGGCCTGGTCTAGACCCTCATCCTGGGCCTGGTCTAAACCCTCAGCCCGTGCCGGGCCCCGCCGTCCCCGGCTACCGCCGCCGTAGCCGCCGCTACCGCCACGACTTCTCCGTGTGCATCTCGACCCTGTGGGGCGGCTACAACAACGTGCTGCAGTTCGCGCAGACGCTGGAGATGTACCGGCTGCTGGGCGCCACGCTCGTCACCGTCTACAGCAGCGGCGCGGGGCCCGGCCCGCAGCTGGCGGCCCTCCTAGCCGTCTACGAGTCCCGCGGCTTCGTGGAGATGGTGCCGTGGCCAGTCGGGCGCCACCTGAAGCCCTCCGCCGGCTGGCACTACCCGAACCACCCGGGGCAGCTGCACTACCACGGGCAGGTGGCGGCGCTCAACGACTGCGTCCACCGGAGGTCGGGCGACTCGCGCTACGTTGTCCTCAACGACGCGGACGAGGTGATCGTGCCGAGCGACGACGATGACGAGGGCGAGGGCTGCGTCGACTGGGCCTGCTTGCTGGGCCGCGTTCGGAGCGAGCGCCGCAGCGGCAAATCCGCTGCCGCCGGAGCGAACGGCGGCGACGGATCCGCCTCCGATGGGTCTCCAAACGACGGCGACGACTTCGACTCCGACACCTCCGTGGCCGTCTACGTGTTCGAGAGCCACGTCTTCCCGTACACTGTGGCCGACGGCCCCAGCGCCTACCCTGGCTGGGGCTCCTCAAACTCCTCCTCATCATCCTCCTCATCCTCCCACGCCGTGCCCGGCTGGGACATCACCCGCATGGCGTGGCGTGAGCCCAGCCTCCCGGCGGGTTCCTTTAACCCCACCAAGCTCGTCGTTGACCCGCGCGCCGTCACCAGCACGTCGGTCCACGCCGCCCTCCATCTGCGAGGGGGCGGCGGTGCCACGGTGGAGGTCCCGCCGCGCCTGGCCAGGATGCACCACTACCGCACGCCGGAGCAGCCCCGGTTGCCCCGCGCGGCCCTCGTGCCAGACGCGTCGTTGAGGAGGTGCGCCGCCGGACGCCTCGTGGGCAACGTCAACGCGGCGCTGAGGCTCGCAGGGCTGCTGACGTGAAAGGTGGTGAGGGTGGTGGTGGTGGTGATGGTGAGGGTGGTGAGGGTGGGGGTGGTGAGGGTGGTGGTGGTGATGGTGAGGGTGGTGAGGGTGGTGGTGGTGAGGCTGGTGGTGGTGATGGTGAGGGTGGTGAGGATGGTGAGGGTGGTGAGGGTGGTGGTGGGGGGACCGGGCCTAGGCCCAGGCTGTGGGCCTAAGCTCAGGCTTGAGGCCTAAGTCCAGGCTGAGAACCTAGGCTCAGGCTTGGGGCCTAGGCTCAGGCTTGAGGCCTAGGCTCAGGCTTGGGGCCTAGGCTCAGGCTTGGGGCCTAGGCTCAGGCTTGAGGCCTAGGCTCAGGCTTGAGGCCTAAGCTCAGGCTTGAGGCCTAGGCTCAGGCTTGAGGCCTAAGCTCAGGCTTGAGGCCTAGGCTCAGGCTTGAGGCCTAAGCTCAGGCTTGAGGCCTAGGCTCAGGCTTGAGGCCTGGGCTCAGGCTTGAGGCCTAGGCTCAGGCTTGAGGCCTAAGCTCAGGCTTGAGGCCTAGGCTCAGGCTTGAGGCCTAAGCTCAGGCTTGAGGCCTAGGCTCAGGCTTGAGGCCTAAGCTCAGGCTTGAGGCCTAGGCTCAGGCTTGAGGCCTAAGCTCAGGCTTGAGGCCTGGGCTCAGGCTTGAGGCCTAAGCTCAGGCTTGAGGCCTAGGCTCAGGCTTGAGGCCTAAGCTCAGGCTTGGGGCCTGGGCTCAGGCTTGGGGCCTAGGCTCAGGCTTGGGGCTTAGGCTCAGGCTTGGAAAGAGACGCGGCCACCGCAACTGAAGAGACACAGTCAGCTGTCTGTCTGTGTCTGTGTCGTCTGTGTCTGTGTTGTGGTGTGTGTCTGTGTGTGTCTCACTGTTTGTCTGTGTTGTGGTGTGTGTCTGTGTGTCTCACTGTGTGTATGTGTTGTCTGTGTGTCTTGTGGTGTGTCTGTGTGTCTGTGTGTGTTGTGGTGTGTGTCTGTGTTGTGTGTGTTGTGGTGTGTATCTGTGTTGTCTGTGTGTCTCACTGTTTGTCTTGTGGTGTGTGTCTGTGTGTTGTGGTGTGTGTCTGTGTTGTGTGTGTTGTGGTGTGTGTCTGTGTGTCTCACTGTGTCTGTGTCTGTCTCACTGTGTGTCTCACTGTGTGTTTGTCTCACTGTGTGTCTGTGTGTCTCACTATGTGTCTGTCTCACTGTGTGTCTGTCTGTCTCACTGTGTCTGTTTCTCACCACTGTGTGTCTGTGTGTCTCACTGTGTGTCTGTGTTTCTGTCTGTGTGTCTGTTTCTGTGTCTGTCTGTCTGTTTCTGTGTATCTGTTGTCTGGTGTCGTGTGTATGGTGTCTCTGTCTGTGTAT
>NW_026891211.1:0-25021 GCF_015708825.2 Lethenteron reissneri | reverse complement strand
TCGTTGGGCACGAGGCATAAAAGGGCAGCTCCCTGGACGATCGGGGGCCAGTCGCAGCTCAAGACCCGCCAGCCAGCCAGCTTAGGACCCTGGACCCCCTCGTCCCCGCTTGTCCTTGTAAGGGCCGGGACGCTGTGAGGGCCAGTGGTGGGACTCTGGGACTCCCGGCTCTACGTCCTTGTGAGGGCGAGTTCCGAGGAAGCCAGAGTCCAGACCCACACCTTGGCTGGGTCGGGTCAGGTAGCCTCCCCTAGGGTAATTGTAGCCGGAGGACCCCAGAGCGTAGCCAGAGTAGTGTACCTAGGCTGTGTACTTAGGCTGTGTACTGTTGTATATGTTGGGTATGAAAATTTGTTATGTTGTATGCGTGCGTGGGTGAAATTATTATGTTGTATATGTGGGTTATGAATATTCAGTGGAAATAATAATAATTAAATGAAATTTGGCCAAATGTGTAATTATCCGGAAATATGTTAATTTATGTAATTACGCACATTTTAATTATGCCAATTCGAGAGGTAATCGTATTAATTATGCGAGTGGGTGTAATTATGATAACGCAAGTCGTTATGATAACCAGACCCCGGTTCACCCCGTTATCGCTTTAACATTTACTGAGTATGTATTAGTGTGTTTATTAAGGTCACCAAGTTCAAATCTCAACGCAGAAGCAGATCTTATGCATAGATTTCAGGAAAGAATCACACAACCACTTCTGTATTGATCAATTTATTACTAATTCAACCTTAACTATGATATAGTATGCGAACTCTCAATCCCGGAACGTCAATACGGCATCAATACAGTATCATCAACGATTGTCTGATTTCACTTTGACAACGGCACATGGATCCCGCATAACGCGATGGTTGTTAGTGAGAGAGAGAGTCGTTAAAACATGCAAATACTATGCTAAGAAAACCTTAACGTTAATGAATGATTATACTCAATATTGTTCACGCAGTACCGCACTCCTTATTGATCATACGCAACCCTTATCACGTTGTTAGCACCTTGGGTCACGGAACAGTTGAATATTCTGTAGAGGATGCGAGTACGTGCGGCGATTATGACTGAAAGATACTTGAAAGATTATACGGCGATAAAAAAAAAACACAATCAAAAACAGTTATTATTCTTAAAGGCACCAATCTCAACAGATACATCGGCAGGTTATCTCAGAACGGCTCGGAGTAAGGGCCTGCGACGGTGCTCCTTTTCCGAAGATCGTTATCTTATACCAAGTTTACTAATTGGGGACCAGATCACCTGATAAGGATCCGGTGGGCCACCACTCCCCACGTGAGCGTGGCTCGGCGGAAGGAGGTGCCAAGAATCAGTTCGTATTGATGGATCTGTTGGGAATTTATGCGATTAAGAGTACAGCCCACTAAATATTAAAGATAAAAATTAAGAATACTCTTATAAACGACGGATGGCCACCACTCGGTCTCGTTGTGATGCTTCCCAGCCACGGATGACTTATGGGTTCGAGTGTGTTTGAGTGGTAAGAGTTGTCTTGAATAGTCAGTGTTCGGAAGTCGATTCTTTATGTCAAACAGACGCCTGGTGGTCGTGTGGTGAGGGGCGGTGCGCGTCATACGTATCAGGCGCTCTCCTGTCACCGTGGTGAATTGGCTCGGATGGCTGTTGATACGCTGTCGCAGTTCGGAACCCGGTCGGTAGGTGGCGCCCACAACTCGCTCGTAGCGTGCAGCGCTGGATCGTCGCCAAGTCGCGACGCTCACCACCGGCGGCAGCGGAGATCTCCGGCGGCAGCAGAGATTGACGAGCTGAAGATGAGTCGAGCCGACCCGCTGGTCGCAGCTCGCTCCTGAGTCGACCCTCCCGGTCGAGCTCGCTCCTGGGTCGACCCGCTGGTCGCCCTCGCTCCTGAGTCGACTCTCTGGTCGCACTCCTGAGTGGACCCGCTCTGGTCGCACTCGTTCCTGAGTCGACCCTCCCGGTCGAGCTTCTGAGTGGACCCTCCCGTCGCACTCGTTCCTGAGTCGACCCTCCCGGTCGAGCTTCTGAGTGGACCCTCCCGTCGCACTGGTTTCCAATGTTCAGGATCCGTTCCTTTATGCTGAAAAATCCCCCTGGATCCCGCCCACAAGGCGGGGCTTCCGATTTTTGCTGTGTCAGGATCTGTCCGTAGGCAGGTGTGTCCATGTGTGTGTCCGTATGTCCTTGTGTGCATCACTGACGGTATATTCCGTTGTCAACTCCCTCCATAAAACCCACGAGCAAACAACCAGATGTTACAAATTGTCTCGAAGTCGTCTCTCTGTCTGGGTGCAATTTATCTCTTGTCTGGCCTTCTTCATGAACCCAAAACACAGACGTTACAAATCGTCTCATAGGCGTCTTTGTTCGTGTTGCACAACCTGGAGGGGGGCAACACTCTCTCCGACCCGGCGCACAAAGAAATGGTTAAAAGTTTTAAGTTAACATTTGTCCCTTACTATTTCACAGTTATGATTCTGTATGTAACCTAAGGTCTGTCGTTTCCCATCGTGGTGCTTGACTCAAGTGTAGGTTTCCCCGAGCGTATACACACTCCTATCCCGCGCTGCGGGGATACAAAGACGGCCGGGATCTCCCTTTCTCTCCGACCCTGGGTTTAACATCGTTTTTTTTTATTATGTATTATATTCGACCTGGTTGTGATTCATCCCGTTATCCTGGCTTTTCATAAGTTTTACTTTGTCTTTTCATGCATATACTTATTACTATTAATTTATTCCGATATCTTAGGTTAAGGGGTAAGTTTCTTGATCCTAGGAATTCGTATTCCTTGGTGCCTGGATGGTTATATAAGCGGAATATAGTTTACGGTGAATAGCGTTAACATTGATGTTATGTGCGATATTATGTATTGTGATGTCTTTAACTTAACTTGTTTGTCAGGGCTTTACTGACACGAAGTTGCATTCCATAGCCCGCAGTCTTTGCCCCACCCTATCTCTGCTCGCCGTTGTTGTTGCCTGCCGTTAATTCAAGGCCTCATTAATTTCCGTCACCCCTGAGTAGGTGAGGGCGGTTGAACCTTGGAGTCAGTTCTGGTTTTTGTCTGCCTGCTTCTTCTTGTGTCCCCTGACCCCGGGAGTTATTATTCTACTTTATGGCCTGTCGAAGCCCCACTCGCTGTTGCTGGGCTGGTGTTGTTCCCGGCTTTTTGCTTACGTTTGCAGTTCGCCGTGCTCTTGATTTCCTTCCCTCTTCAACCTTATATTGACTATTCGCTCCTGTCTGGGTGCGATTCAATTTTGACTTAGGAAGGTTCTGATTGTCATATGCTTCGGGTCGAATTGTATAGAAAGTATTGAAGTATGGAAATAACATTTCATATTGACTTAATAATGGTGATGGTTCAGTAGGCGTAACTTGTGGCCTGGTTTAATTGGAGTGGGTGTGAATATCGATAACTTTAGCCTACCCTGTTGTTAAATTCCGACTTTAACGTTACTTTAATAGCAATACAGAATAATTGAGCTTTTTGTCTTAACTAGGCGAATGCGAACTTCTGGTGACCCCCGCAGCCGTGTTGTTCAGCTGGGTCTTGTGCCTTGAGAGATATACAACCCTCTTTTAAATCACCTCTCCCCCTGTCCACCTTCTGCTCTGGGAGTGTTTATTCTTGATTCCAGGTCCAAGGCCCCCTCACATCCAGACGCGCAGGGTTGTTTACATCAGCTCCCCCCCTGTGCACGTGTTCTAACTAGCTCGGAATTCCTGAACACACAATCAGTGATGATTCCTGGCTTTCTGTGGTTGTGATTTAGACAAAGGCGCCTCTGTTTCTTCCATTGCCTTTGAGTCGACACTGCCCTATTATTTGCCCATGTGCTGAGGTCATAGAATTCGTTTTGACTTCAGTAATATTAACATTCAGTATTGGATTAGCAAATGGGCAATGGTTCATTGATGTAGCTCGCAGCCTGGTCTCCAATTTGAGCGAGCGCGAGGATCGATAATTTAGCCTACTCTGTTGTTGAATTTCGAATTTTGACGTTACTTTAAAACCATGCAGGATGATTGGGCTTTTGCCTTAACTATGTCTGGCTGACACTCCCACTGTCTCTGCCGCCTGCACGGGTGACATGTGCCCGTTCATCAGGCCTTATCTTCCCTTGAAGCAACGTTGTAAATTCTGCCATCCTAGCCCTCCTCCGGTTCATTACTTAACAACACCTGGTGTTTTGCAGTTTGCTGCGCTTGGTGTGTTTCACTCATTAAAAAACAAGTAAAAAGATAATATATAAAAATCATCAAATATTATTAATCTCAATTATGGAAGAAGGGTTAGTATACAACAGTACCTAGGCTGTAACAGAGTATCAGGACTGTTGGAGTGTTGTATTGTAATAAAGAAGTTACCTCTACAAGTGTCTCCGGAACCCATTACACGTGGATACCAAAACATGCAAATAAGAAACATTGACAACTGCAAAAAAGTAGATGGGCTTGGGCAAGGGAACATCACTGGACTGCATTGTGGCTGGGAAACAAGAACGGTGTTGGAGTGGCATCCAAAGTAGAGCACACATCACCAAGAGGATGACCACCACAGAGATTCGAGTTGTGAGAAGATTAGTTCGTGTGTCGTTGATAGATGGATCGTGGTCACATAGCTCGAGTGAGGAGGCTGAGGAGTCCTGATCCAGTAGTGGGTACAAAACAAACACATTCCTCCTGCGGAGGGAGCGGGTAGGAACGTTGGGTTGCTCGGTCAATGGCCAGGGTCAACGGCGGCGTGGTGTATTCCGCAAATATGCCCGACTGTGAGGGCGGGCACAAGCCGGCGTGAGTAGGTTAAACGTTGAGTTTTATAAGGGCACCACGGGGTGACCAGCCCCTCCCCACCCAGCCCCACCCCACCCTCCCCACCCAGCCCCTCCCCACCCTCCCCTCCCCACCCAGCCCCTCCCCACCCTCCCCTCCCCACCCAGCCCCACCCCTCCCATTTTTGGATGCACGACGGACAGACACAATCATCCCCTGTGGGCTGGTGGAACCAGGTGGTTCCTACCGGTAATACCGACTGATTTTGTACATTAATTGCTCTGAGGAATACACGTCGTCAGAAATTTGAAGAATGTTGTATCGTACACTATGGGAACCTCATTTGCCAGTAAAAATATCATAATTGTTTTTTTACCCTTCTATCTGGCAACAAAATTGACACCTTTTTACAAGGAGTCATGTTTGTATAGACCACAATACTTGTCTCGGGTGTGGACCAATCAACTTCAGGGACAGTGCACATTATCAGAGTTATGTCTTTTGTTTGTATTATGACTGCAAGGTATTGCGGTCTATGCAAACATGACTCCTTGTAAAAAGGTGTCAGTTTTGTTGCCAGATAGAAGGGTAAAAAAACAATTATCAATGTTGTATCGCTGAACACAAGTTGGTGTGTGTGTGTGTGCATATTTTTTGTATTTCGCTGGATTTTAGGACTTGGATGAACTGGGAGTCCCAGAAGCCAAAAAGCGACTGCTATTGAGTGGAATCGAAGAGCATGGCGTGTCCACCACGATCTCCAGCGAGACGACGCTGCAGCGCTCGTCCAGTGAAGAGACAGTCCACCTCAGCTCCGAAGACGACGACGATGACGGCATCGACACCAAGGACGGCATCCGTGCCAAAGTGTTCCCAGCGCTGCGGCCCTCTGGCAGGAATCTGTCCTCTGTCGGCAATCGGTATCGCAAAAGCAGCATTGCCAAATACAATTTGCGAGCGCACGCTCGCCAAGCCGTTGCCCTTCCTCGTGCTGGCAGCTGGGGAGGCAGTAGCAGCCTGGAGGTGCCCAGGAGCAAGATGCCAAAATTGTCTTCATGCTCTGACATCGAAGAAGAAGAAGAGGGGCTGGAGTGAGGAGAGGAGGGGGGTAGCGATAGATGGATGATGGTGGGAGGTTGTGTGGGCCGTGGGATGCACTTTGTATGAAAAGCCCTTGGGGTAAATAAGCTGGTGTCTTTTGATTTAAAGCTTTCGTGACTGCAGGGATTCATCTTCTTGGTTCTTTCAGTAAAGTCACGGTCGACAGACCTGTTCTCCACCTGAGGACGGCTGCTTGCGTTGTGGCCGAAACGTCGTGAGAATTATTTTATGATGTTTTATTTGTATTATTTTATTATTTCCCTTCTACGTGACTTTACCGAAAGAACGACGTTTCGGCCAGAACACAAGCAGCCGTCCTCAGGTGAAGAACAGGTCTGTCGAGAAGACAGAGTCTGTTTTTATTTATTATTATTTTATTTCCATTCTACGTGACTTTACCGAAAGAACCAAGAAGATGAATCCCTGCAGTCACGAAAGCTTTAAATCGAAATTCCTTTGAGCTTGCTTGCATAGTTTTTTTTTTTTACAGAATGCAGTCAATAAAATATAAAGCAGCATCTTGGCTTTACCACCCAAGGCAGGAACTTGTCTCTTCCAAGAAAGAAGTGAATGACTTGTCAGTTTTGTTCCTTCTTAATTTTGGAGCTTTCGTGACTGCAGGAATTATTCTTTGGTTTTTTCGGTAAAGTCACGTCTAAAGATAAAACGTGCCGTTTAAGTCATCTGGAGTTGAAATATGCAACACGTTTTGTTTCCATGCAGAGGAGATAGCCATGTTCAGAGCAATGTGCTTTTTTGTTGTGTTGCATTTGCTCGACTGTTCAAAGATCGTTTCAAATTTGCATCTATTGGAAGGATGAACACGAAGTGGGAAGGTTTTTGCAAAATCAGATGTTCTCGTACTCCAGAAGATTGTTGTACGGGGCCTGTCTGCTCTCACCTACTTGATAAAAACCCCAAAAATGCCTAAATAAAGTTGATTTGTGACACGTTCCATTCTGCAAAGTTTTATAGACTTTGCTGCTGGTAGCAGATGTAGAGAGAACAACACCTGTCTACACTTCGTGTTCATGGAACTGTCTTAAGCGTATATATGCAGTGGGTTTTTTAAAATCCTTTATATTAAGTTAACTTGCTTGCTTACGACCGTGCAAATCTTTCAGTCGTTTTTTAACCCACTTCCCGTCATCCAATCGAGCTGACATTTTGCACAGACTCGTTGTGCGTGACAATTAATGTTCGTGAAACATTTTTTCCAAAATTTTACACTGTTTAGGGAATTTTTTTAAAAATATTTAATTACCAATTGCTTAATGGTGGCAGGCAATCATCTGACCCATAGGTGGCAGCCATCTCAAGCCAGAGGACGAGAGGACTCTAGCCGCCACGCATATAAAGGATTTATAGTGAAAAACTTAGTTTTTACGGGTTAATTTTTGTTACAGGTAGGAATAACAGTTCCCCACCGCCCACCAGGGATTATGTGTCTGTCGTGCATAGCCCCTCCCACCGTGTAGCACGCTTCCCGATTGGTTGAAGTGCGTCACGTGACCGCGAGCTTTCTGCCCAACCAAGTTCCTAGCTGGCCACTGTGAAGGAACGTGATTGTGCTATGGATTCAGAAACCCGAGTTTGAGGGTGACGTCCGAACTGCTGATTGTTTGGGCGCTGACCACTGGTGAAGTACCCGTCTGGTCACCGCCTGCATCTTGGAGTGGATTGAACAAGGGCTGTTGATATTATTGAGCTTTGATTAAAAGCAAAAACCTTTAAAGTACAATTTCAGGAATTGTTTTTCTGGATAAACCACTCGGAAAAAATATATCCAATGTTTGAGTTTGCATACGGAGCCCAAAACCACCTGTACGTTTTGCAATGTGCTTTATATTTTGTAGCACTCACTGCCTTTCATGTAAACTGGTACCAGGTGCATACAGCGCATGGGAACGTTCAATTCGAATGCGCAATTCCCTGGAATAGCCACAGTATTGATTTGTTTAAACAAGTTTTGACAATAAAAACAACTCTCTTTGAACTGTTAACACAATCTTTTCTGACGGTGTTTTTTAATATACATGTCTCGTTAAACCACCCCGTCACCGCCCGCCAATTAGCAAAGTTTGTCACGTAAACAAAGCGTGCCAATTCGTTATAAGCTCAGCACACCTGTGCTGCACCCGAAACGTCATTTCATTTCGCTGTTTTCATTTCTAATTTGTTTCACCCACGTGACTTTCACATCTATAATTACAAGCGCACAACCTTCATCCGTGATGGACGTTGCACTGTCCATCCTTTACATGCACGGGGCGCTTCAAACCTCCAGGTCAGAGGTCGCAACCGGGTACCCGATACCCGTACCCTACCCTATACATGGCTACCCGTACCCAGTCGGGTACGGGTAGCCGTTTGCGACCCTGGTGCGGCCGGGTACGGGTAGCAGTGAGTCACTGGTGAGTAGCCGTTTGTCACTCATTTCGGGTAGGGTACGGGTAGGGAACGGGTACCCGTACCCAGCTGGGTACGTGTACCCATTTGCGACCCTGGTGCAGCCGGGTACGGGTAGGCCGTGAGTCACTTGTGAGTCGCCGTTTGTCACTCATTTCCCAACGTCTTGTCTCTTCTCACAATTCAAGTTCCTAGAATCAACCCACCCGCGCCTGCAACATGGCTTCATCCCAGAGGTCGCAACCGGGTACCCGATACCCCTACCCAATACCCGGCCGGGTACGGGTAGCCGGGTATCGGGTAGGGTACGGGTACCCGTTTTCGACCCTGGTGCGGTCGGGTACGGGAAGGACGTGAGTCACTGGTGAGTCACCGTTTGTCACTAATTTCCCAACGTCTTGTCTCTTCTCACAATTCAAGTTCCTAGAATCAACCCACCCGCGCCTGCAACATGGCTTCATCCCAGAGGTCGCAACCGGGTACCCGATATCCGTACCCTACCCGATACCCGGCTACCCATACCCGGCCGTTTTCAACCCTGGTGCGGCCGGGTACGGGTAAGGAATCAAACCCCGTGTGTGACCTCTGCTCCACGCGCCGCCTGCATGGACAACGGAGGCGCAGGGACAGACACTCGACCGTGAAATCGATCCGCAATCTTGTCGCACGGCCAGCAGCTCCGTGTCGCCTTCTCTCGATCCCGCGATCCCAAGCAGGTGACAGTCCGCGGCGAAATGACGAGAGGAATTCACACGGAATGTCCTTTTCAACGAAGTCTTCCAGATGTAAAACGATGTAAGCTTTTAATTAAGAAATACAATTCAAAACACAACACAATTCGAAGACGTTTCATTTTAAAACTTCAAAACGGAGCATCGGGTGCTTGCGTGAATGCAAAATTATAATTCGTGTTGTCGAGAATGTATCTCCTCTACGTGTAACTTTTAAGTGGTATGCCTTGTAACTGATGAATGATCTCGCCCGAGTGATCTGTACAGGTTACTTCTAAACACACACACTTAATCACTCTAGATTTGAACACTTCATGTTTGACCCTCACAGACAAAATGTTACATGTACATGCACAATCAGACAAGTATTCATTCTAAATTATTGACAGGCATATTAACAAAATTGAATTACTGCAGCGAAACATACTGCATCAGGTAACATCGTATTAACAAGAAGCTATTTTAACACATACTATTGTGTCATTCAAAACGAGTAGTCCATTGCATGCTGGCGTCTGGGTCAAAACGTAGCAAATTCTAAACATTACCTACAAATAATAGATCACGACGTTTCGATCGCAACGCAAGCAATCGCCATCAGGTGGGACCACGTCAATAACTGCTGAAGTTGGCGTCTACCTCAGTTGGTGATGATGGTGGTGATGGTGATAGTGGTGATGGTGAAAGTGGTGATGGTGGTGATGGTGGTGATGGTGAAAGTGGTGATGGTGGTGGTGATGATGGTGGTGGTGATGGTGAAAGTGGTGATGGTGGTGGTGATGATGGTGGTGGTGATGGTGAAAGTGGTGATGGTGATGGTGGTGATGGTGGTGGTGATAGTGATGGTGGTGATGGTGAAAGTGGTGATGGTGGTGATGGTGAAAGTGGTGATGGTGGTTGTCACACCTGATGACGATCGCTTGTGTTGCGATCCAAACGCCGTGATCTATCATTGTTCGACCCACGTGACGTCACCGAAAGAACTAAAGAGTGTGGATTCCTGCAGTCACGAAAGCTTCAAGTCAAGATTACCTACAAACGACACAGCTGAGATTACACATCAATCATCGCCCCTACTGACAGGCTCTTGTCACACAGGGGCAGCTGCTACTTGGAGATGCTCTTCAAGTGTTTCAGACAAGCGCCATGCAACAGCAATTATGATGAGAACATCGTGAATGCTTGGGAGCTTATTGGCTCTCGCTCCTGGTGAGAGATCGACCCAACACACAGGTCCACAAAGACTGGCCGCCCTTACTCTGCAGGTTGCACCTAGGAACTGAGTGTTCAACTTCACATTCTTGTCATTAAAGGCCTGTGACAAAGGTGCATCTATTGGAGCGACATCATCTCTGGCTTACACATCTACCGGGTAATCATTTAACTTTATATTGTTTCGGAAGTCCACCCACACCTCCACTTCCACAAACTGCTGGGAGTTGCCTCGCTCTGCCTCAGTCAGAATTCTCCAGCTTCACGTTGCCTCCATCGATGTGAAGGTCCCATTTTGGAGTTGAATCTTCATCTTCATATTCCACCTTCACTTCTTCACTCTTCACTATCACTTCTTCAAATTTCACCTTCACCTCTTCATATTTCACCTCGTTACCTTTAAAAGTGTCCAAGCTGGGATTTTCTTCCGGTTCTTGTTTGATGAGGGATGGGCTCATTGCAGCACTTTGACTTTCACAAGCTGATTTCAGACTCCACTCCTGGTGGATCTTCTGATGCTTGTGTGTTCTCTGGTGTACATGAAGATTTGATGACTGTGCAAATGCCTTCCCGCACACAGTGCACTTGAAGGGTTTCTCTCCCGTGTGTGTTCTCTGGTGTATTACAAGAGCAGATGACTGTGAAAATGCCTTCCCACACACACTGCACTTGAAGGGTTTCTCTCCCGTGTGTGTTCTCTGGTGTTTTACAAGAGTAGATGAATGTGCAAATGCCTTCCCACACGGAGTGCACCTGAAGGGTTTCTCTCCCGTGTGAGTTCTCTGGTGTATTACAAGATCAGATGACTGTGCAAACGCCCTCCCACACACACTGCACTTGAAGGGTTTCTCTCCCGTGTGAGTTCTCTGGTGCCGTGTAAAATGTCCAGGACAATCCGTGCTGTATGCACACCGGTCGCATTGATGCCTTTTTGCACCGAGCCGCGCCGAGTGCCTTTGCTCCATCAGACCAATTCTGCAGAGGAAGCGACAGCTGCAGACAGAAAAAGAATATCCACACCATCTACACGTCAGTATCGAGACACAGCGGAATGCATATATACACAGTCACACGTGACTTACACGTCTATACTTATTCATATATTCATGATGTAGTGAAACAGTTTCCCAAATTCATCACACAGGCTGTTATTGAACACAACGAGAGGGTGAATGGTCATAAATATGCCTGGAAGCCCTCGTATCTTCAAAATGAATGTGAACCCAAAACTCCGAGCACACAATTTCGGCTGTCTGGCTACAAAATAAAAATGTATAAGAACTAAATTCAGCTGACATAGCAAAGGGTGTTGAAAACAATCCTATTTGTGTTATGCAGAAATGCGTAAATTAATACTGGTAGGAACCTCCTGGTTACACCAGCCCACAGGGGATTGTTGTGTCCGTCGTGAAGGGAGGGGCTGGGTGGAGAGGGGCTGGTCACCCCGTGGTGCCCTTATAAAACTCAACGTTTCACCTACTCACGCCGGCTTGTGCCCGCCCTCACAGTCGGCATATTTGCGGAATACACCACGCCGCCGTTGACCCTGCAGGCCATTGAGCGAGCAACCCGACGTTCCTACCAGCTCCCTCCGCAGCAGCAGGAATGTTGTTCAGTGGCAACTTAGCGGTGTGAAGCCAGGCTCAGATGTCCTTGAATGATGGGATGAACAGATCTGACGTCAGCTGCTGCACGTGTGTGTGCTGTGCTAACTTCCTGCTTCCACTCTTATAAAGAGTTCCAGAGGAAAACTAAAATAAACTATTGTTTTGTTACAACCTCCGTGTTCATCAGAGTTAATATACTTTACATTGTCACACACCATCTTTACACTGTCACACACTGATAGACTTTACTGCAAACACAAACTTGACACTGTCACACACAGAGTTGATAGACTTTACTGCAAACACAAACTTGACACTGTCACACACAGTGCCATGGTAAACCGGTGGTGGTGTGGAGTTTACACCAGACACCCCGCCCCGGTTTTCCCCTCCACATTCAACATCAGCGTCTTTGACAGACAGACATTGACACACGTAGTCTTGGTTCGTTCGGTAAAGTCACGTAGATAGGAAATAAAAATAACAGATCATGAAATTAAATTAAAAAAAGACCACTTGTGTTGCGATCGAAACGTCGTGGGTTTATTCTTTATTTGCAATTTTATTTAACATTATTATCTGTTATTTTTTTTATCTCCGTGACTTCACCGAAAGAACCAAGAATATGATTTGCTGCAGTTACGAAAGTTTTAAGTCAAAACACCGAGACACGCGTTGACAAAACCCACCTTGTGTCGTGGGCAGGTAGCTTCTGTAAACAAGAGCGTTACAGCAGCTCAGGCGGGCTTGGGCTGGTAAAAAAACGAAAAAAAAAACTGCGTTAATATCTACAATAAACCAAAGTGACAAAGTAGCGAGCCGCGTGAAGACAAATTAAACTTAAGGGAGGGAATTAAAGCAAACGCGACCAGGCGAGGGCAGGAGGCAAGGCCCCGCGTGTCTAGGCCCCGCGTTGTAAAGTTCCAACTTGGACATCGATTCACAAGCTGCTGCTGCTGCTCTATTGACATCCCTACGAGAGAGAGAGCGAGGCTCTAGCTTGGTAAACAACAACAACCACCACAACAACAACCACAACAACCACAACAACTGCGATGAGAATTTCTCACCTCGGATTTCACTGCACGCGCGAAGCTGCAGCCTGTGACGTCACGCGGCAGCAGGTGACATGACGTCACTCCCGGGGTACCAGCAACAGCCCCTCCCACAACGAGTGGCGACTCTAACGGACGTCATTAATACATTATGTTAATGTGTGGCGATCGAAACGTCGTGGGTTTTATGCTTTAATAAGCGACTTTACCGAAAAAGCCTAAGAGCATGAATCATTGCAGTCACGAAAGCTTCAAATCTAGAATTTAATAAGTGACTTTTTCCGAGAAAAGCCTAACAGTATGAATCATTGCAGTCACGAAAGCTTCAAATCTACAATTTAATAAGCGACTTGACCGAAAAAAGCCTAAGAGTATGAATCATTGCAGTCACGAAAGCTTCAAATCTACAATTTAATAAGCGACTTGACCGAAAAAAGCCTAAGAGTATGAATCATTGCAGTCACGAAAGCTTCAAATCTACAATTTAATAAGCGACTTGACCGAAATAAGCCTAAGAGTATGAATCATTGCAGTCACGAAAGCTTCACATCTGGAACTCATCATGGATGTGGCTGAACGTCACCGTGTAGGAGCCCAGCGCGTGACACCTTCACGCGCTGGGCGAGTGGCGCAGTCTCGCTTCCCATGCGAGAGGTCGCGGGTTCGATCCCCGCGTCCTCCACAGGCGAATATATTTTGTTAAATCCTTTATATTCAGTTCACTTGCTTGCTTGCTTAGGACCGTGCAAACCTTTCGGTCGTTTTTTAACCCACTTCCCGTGATCCAATCGAGCTGACATTTTGCACACAGACTCGTTGTGCGTGACAATTAATGTTCGTGGAAAAAAATGTCCAAAATTTTACACTGTTTAGGGAAAACAAATTAAATATTTAATTACCAATTGCTTAATGATGGCAGGCAATCATCTGACCCATAGGTGGCAGCCATCTCAAGCCAGAGGACGAGAGGACTCTAGCCGCCACACATATAAAGGATTTAGAGTGAAAAACTTTGTTTTTACGGGTTATACTTATTTTACATTTATTCAAATAGAAAACGTTACACATTTGGTGAGTCCATTGGGCAAGGCACTGACCGCTTGATTGGGATTTGCTGTTTATTAAAAGAAACATTGTTGATCGAAATTTTGCTTTCATGGCTTTATTTTGGTGATTTCGAAAAGTGTATTGGTTTAGCCATGTTTGTTTGTTGTAGTACAGAGTTAGACTGATGGCCATAATCTAAGTTGTCTTATTGTTGTGGTTGTTGTTGTTGTTTGACTTGCATCCCACTGGGATATTTGCACACAGCGTTGGTGTGTACGGTGTTTTTTTCTGCAATATTTTGCTGTCTTTTCTTGGATTTTCTGTTTGCTCTTAGTCACATATAGTCACTTTGAGATGTTTTTTTTCATGTCTTTGTTTTTTGTTTGTTGCGGTTGCACCCGATTCAAGAGCCGAATGGCTCACATGGCTACACCTAATACATGAACTTGAACTTGAAAGCTTCATATCTAGAACTCATTCATGGATGTGGCTGAACGTCACCGTGTAGGAGCCCAGAGCTTGACACCTTCACACGCTGGGCGAGTGGCGCAGTCTCGCTTCCCATGCGAGAGGTCGCGGGTTCGATCCCCGTGTTCTCCACAGGCGATGCGTTCACTTCTCTTACACACTCGTGGCAATGATCACCGTCAATCTATTACAAATGTTTCCATAAGTTTCAACCTCCCACCCCCCCACATTCAGACTCTGTCTTCTCGACAGAGAACAGGTCTGTCGAGAAGACAGAGTCATTCAGACGCTGTCTTCTCGACAGAGAACAGGTCTGTCGAGAAGACAGAGTCATTCAGACTCTGAGACCCATAGAATCACTCACACACACAGAGCGAGCCATAGACTCATCACACACACAGAGCCATAGACTCACTCACACACAGAGACCCATAGACTCACTCACACACAGAGAGAGAACCATAGACTTATCATCACACAGAGAGGGCCATGGACTCATCACTCACACACAGAGAGCCATAGACTCATGACACAGAGACCCATAGACTCACTCACACACACAGAGCGAGCCATAGACTCATCACACACACAGACCCATAGACTCACTCATACAGAGAGGCACAGACTCTCACACACACACAGACCCATAGACTCACTCACACACAGAGAGAGCCATGGACTCATCACACACACAGACCCATAGACTCACACACACAGAGAGCCATAGACTCACTCACACACACAGACCCATAGACTCACTCACACACACAGACCCATAGACTCACTCACACAGAGAGCCATAGACTCACTCACACACAGAGACCCATAGACTCACTCACAGAGAGAGAGAGCCATAGACTCACAGATGGTGGGTGGTGATGGTGGGTGGTGATGGTGGTGATGGTGGTGACAGTGGTGGTGGTGGTGGTGGTGATGATGGTGGTGATGATGGTGGTGATGGTGATGGTGGGTGGTGGTGGTGGTGGTGTTGATGGTGGTGGTGGTGATGATGGTGGTGGTGGTGATGGTGGTGGTGGTGATGGTGGTGATGGTGGTGATGGTGGTGATTATGGTGGTGATCGTGGTGGTGATGATGGTGGTGGTGATTGTGGTGATGATGGTGGTGATGATGGTGGTGATGATGGTGGTGATGGTGGTGATGGTGGTGATGATGATGGTGGTGGTGGTGATGGTGGTGATGATGGTGGTGATGGTGGTAGTGGTGATGGTGGTGATGACGATGATGGTGATGGTGGTGGTAGTGATGATGGTGGTGATGATGGTGATGGTGGTCATGATGGTGGTGATGATGGTGGTGATGGTGGTGATGATGCTGGTGATGGTGATGATGATGGTGGTGATGATGATGGTGGTGATGATGGTGATGGTAGTGGTGGTGGTAGTGATGGTGGTGGTAGTGATGATGGTGATGGTGGTGGTAGTGATGGTGATGATGGTGGTGATGGTGGTGATGATGATGGTGGTGATGGTGGTGATGATGATGGTGGTGATGGTGGTGATGATGGTGGTGATGGTAGTGGTGGTGATGGTGGAGATGGTGATGGTGGTGATGATGGTGGTGATGGTGATGATGGTGATGGTGGTGTTAGCGATGGTGGTGATGCTTTTGATGATGTTGGTGATGATGGTGGTGATGGTGATGGTGGTGATGGTGGTGATGATGATGGTGGTGATGATGATGGTGGTGATGATGATGGTGGTGATGGTGGTGATGATGATGGTGGTGATGATGGTGGTGATGATGGTGGTGGTGGTGATGGTGGTGGTGGTGATGATGGTGATGGTAGTGGTGGTGGTAGTGATGGTGGTGGTAGTGATGATGGTGATGGTAGTGATGGTGGTGATGGTGGTGGTAGTGATAGTGGTGATGGTGGTAGTGATGGTGATGATGGTGGTGATGGTGGTGATGATGGTGGTGATGGTGGTGATGGTAGTGGTGGTGATGGTGGAGATGGTGGTGTTAGCGATGGTGGTGATGCTTTTGATGATGATGGTGATGATGGTGGTGATGGTGGTGATGATGGTGGTGATGGTGGTGATGGTGGTGATGGTGATGATGGTGATGGTGGTGATGATGATGGTGGTGATGATGATGGTGGTGATGGTGGTGGTGATGGTGGTGGTGGTGATGATGGTGGCGGTGATGGTGGTGGTGGTGACGATGGTGGTGATGATGGTGGTGGTGATGGTGGTGATGGTGGTGGTGATTGATTGACCGTGGGAGAAATGTTATAGCGGTGTCATAATCGTTTATAAAAGGAGGTTTTAAAAGTTGCAACACATTAAACAAAAAATTGAATGGAGGGGAGAATTGGTAGCTCGGATAGGCGAGCAATGCCCGGTCAGAGTGGAATTGGTAGAGCGGATAAGGGCCACAGTTTGATTTGCACCGCTTTATTAATTGTGTGTGTGTCCGTGTGTGTGTACGTGTGTGTGTGTACGTGTGTGTGTACGTGTGTGTGTGTACGTGTGTGTGTTCACGTGTGTGTGTACGTGTGTGTATACGTGTGTGTGTACGTGTGTGTGTGTACCTGTGTATGTGTACGTGTGTGTACGTGTGTGTGTGTACGTGTGTGTGTGTACGTGTGTGTGTACGTGTGTGTGTGTACGTGTGTGTGTTCACGTGTGTGTACGTGTGTGTGTACGTGTGTGTGTGTGTACGTGTGTGTGTGTGTACGTGTGTGTGTGTACGTGTGTGTGTGTACGTGTGTGTGTGAACGTGTGTGTGTGTGTACGTGTGTGTGTGTACGTGTGTGTGTACGTGTGCGTGTGTACGTGTGTGTGTGTGTACGTGTGTGTGCGTGTACGTGTGTGTATGCGTACGTGTGTGTGTATGTGTGTGTGTACGTGTGTGTGTGTGTGTGTACGTGTGTGTGTGTACGTGTGTGTGTGTACGTGTGTGTGTGTACGTGTGTGTGTGTACGTGTGTGTGTGTGTACGTGTGTGTGTGTACGTGTGTGTGTGTACGTGTGTGTGTGAACGTGTGTGTGTGTGTACGTGTGTGTGTGTACGTGTGTGTGTACGTGTGCGTGTGTACGTGTGTGTGTGTGTACGTGTGTGTGCGTGTACGTGTGTGTATGCGTACGTGTGTGTGTACGTGTGTGTGTACGTGTGTGTGTGTGTGTACGTGTGTGTGTGTACGTGTGTGTGTGTACGTGTGTGCGTACGTGTGTGCGTACGTGTGTGCGTACGTGTGTGCGTACGTGTGTGTGTACGTGTGTGTGTACGTGTGTGCTGCTATAGTTAAATCCCCATTTAGTGGTGATGGTGGTGATGGTGATGATGGTGATGGTGGTGATGATGGTGATGATGGTGATGGTGGTGATGGTGGTGATGATGGTGATGATGGTGGTGATGGAGATGGTGGTGGTGGTGATTGTGGTGGTGATGGTGGTGGTGATGGTGGTGGTGATGGTGGTGGTGATGATGGTGGTGGTGGTGATGGTGGTGGTGATGGTGGTGACGGTGTTGCTGATGGTGGTGACGGTGTTGCTGATGGTGGTGACGGTGGTGGTGATGGTGGTGGTGATGGTAGTGATGGTGGTGGTGATGGTGGTGGTGGTGGTGATGGTGGTGGTGATGGTGGTGATGGTGATGATGGTGATGGTGGTGATGATGGTGATGATGGTGATGGTGGTGATGGTGGTGGTGATGGTGATGATGGTGGTGATGGTGGTGGTGATGGTGATGATGGTGGTGGTGGTGGTGATGGAGATGGTGGTGGTGGTGATTGTGGTGGTGATGGTGGTGGTGATGGTGGTGGTGATGGTGGTGGTGATGATGGTGGTGGTGGTGATGGTGGTGGTGATGGTGGTGGTGATGGTGGTGATGGTGTTGCTGATGGTGGTGATGGTGGTGGTGATGGTGGTGGTGATGGTAGTGATGGTGGTGGTGATGGTGGTGGTGGTGGTGATGGTGGTGGTGATGGTGGTGATGGTGTTGCTGATGTTGCTGATGGTGGTGATGGTGGTAGTGATGTTGCTGATGGTGGTGATGGTGGTGGTGATGGTGGTGATGGTGGTGATGTTGGTGGTGGTGATGATGGTGATGATGGTGGTGATGGTGATGATGGTGATGATGATGGTGGTGATGGTGATGATGGTGATGATGGTGGTGATGGTGATGATGGTGATGGTGGTGGTGGTGGTTTAACGTCGTGACACTTGAGATCAGCAAAGGTGACGGTGTTCTTCATTCTGAGGCGAGCGCTTTGTGTTGGCTAGTTTTGGGTTGAGGGTGAATCGAGTCGAGCGAGCTGTTGCAGAATCTTCGCCTAAGCACGGCTGTGCGGTGCAACTCGTTGCGAAGAATCAAGGTTGACAACAAACAGAAATGAATCAAGCGCTCGTGTCGTTCTCACCGTGACGTGGTGCAGTCGCGGGCAAGTTGAGCGAATGAGATACAAACAAAGGAAACTTCAAGAATCAGAATATTTATTTAAACTGCAGGAGGAATCCGATGAGCTCTTAAAGCTCTTTGAACCCCACAGAAATCCAGTCGGGGCAGGGGGTCAGAACGTTGCAACAAACACGAAATACACAAACACGATAGGCGTGCATAGTATAGTAAAGGTGAACACATCACTTCAACATATACACATCGTCGTCATCAGCAAGACATGTTCTATCCACTGCTGGGTGAACGACTCCAGAACACCGTCACCATCCCCCATGACCCCGTGATGCCACACCCGATGGGGGCTGCTTGCACATGAACTGACCTCACCGCTACGTGTCTCACCTTGCACACATTACTAACACACACACAGTGTACACACAGCGTACACACAGTGTACACACAGCGTACACACAGCGTACACACACACAGTGTACACACAGTGTACACTGTGTGTGTGTACACACAGTGTACACACACACAGCGTACACATCACCACCATCATCATCACGAGTCGTTGTCTATCCACTGCTGGGTGAAGGACTCCCTGCACCGTCGATATCCCTGCTGCACGTGAGAGACTTTGGGTGGGGGAGGTCTTTCATCCAGCAGCAGATTGACCATGGCTGCCGCTCGCTGCTGATTTTGCTGATGGTGGTGGTGATGGTGGTGATGGTGGTGGTGATGGTGGTGGTGATGGTGGTGATGGTGATGGTGGTGATGGTGGTGGTGATGGTGATGGTGGTGGTGATTGTGGTGGTGGTGATTGTGATGGTGGTGATGGTGGTGATGGTGGTGGTGATGGTGGTGGTGATGGTGATGGTGATCATGGTGGTGGTGATGGTGGTGGTGGTGATGATGGTGGTGATGGTGGTGATGGTGGTGGTGATGGTGGTGGTGGTGATGGTGGAGAGAGAGAGAGGAAGAGAGAGTTGCGAGGGGAGAGACGGGGCAGACTTTTGACTTTTTAAACAACTTTTAATGCCGCCAGCAGCAGCAACAGCACTGGAGGCGATTCCGATATGAAATGCACAAAGTCACCAGCAAACAAATAAAACAAACGCTACAAATCTATGCGCTATGGCGCTAAAAGCACCGCGCACAACACGAAAGAAAAGTCACGTGGTGGTTGGTGGTGGTGGTCATCGCGCACGCCACGGTGACGAGCGAGCACTTCAGAAGGTGAACACCACGAGGGTGCCGTCCACGCTGGTACAGAGAGGGGCTTGTCCGGCTCCCAAGCGTAGGGACCGGAGTTCAGAGAGAGGTGGATGCAGGAGGGTGTGTGGGTGGCGTAGGTGGAGAGAGTAGAGAGAGAGAGGCAGAGCGAGAGAGAAACAAGGAGTTGGGGAGAGAAATACAAAGGGGAGTGGGGTGGGAGGTAGACAGATGGAGCGAGAAAGGAAGGAAAGAAGGGTACAGTGGAGGGGAGACACGGAGAGACACGGGGAGGAGACACGGGGAGACTATCCTGTTCTGCCAAGCATGACGGATGTGGACCCTGACTCGCTCTTTCCGTGTCCCTACGACCCCAGCCACATCGTGTGCGCGAAGCGCTACACCCATCACGTGGCCAAGTGTAGCCTGACGCACAAGAAGGTGGCGCAGAACATGCGCACGTGCCCACTCAACGCACGCCACCGGATACTGAGGAGGAGTAACGTGGCCGAGCATCTGGCGCAGTGCCCCGACCGGACGGTCGACGCGAGGGGCGGCCGCGTGCGGAGAGAGGAGATGGTCATTCTTGGGTGCCGCAGAGCAGCGGGGAGGCACAGCCGTGCCAGGAGGATTGGGACGCAGAGATGGAAGAAGATGCCGAGAAGCAGCCTTACATCTGGGGAATATCCGCAATGCCCCGCAGTAAGACGACAAGACCGCCACGGGATATGGCCGTGTTCGCCGTGCCCGACTCTCTGCCACCGCTGGCCTCGCCGCGTGAGAGGGAACAGCTTTGCCGCTGGAGCCAGTGGCAGGCAGCTTGCCGCCACGCCTGATGCCACGGGCTCTAAGCACAAGTCTAGCAACGCATGGGCAAGCTGCAAGTCACGAGAAGGTGCTAACCGCTGCACTACCCGCTCTATACACACATGCAGCAGGGCGGTGTGCGTGCGTGATCATTAAGTCCCGACGCTCTGTGTGCCGCCTTTCTTGCAGAGGAGCTGCCTGGAGGACTCGCGCTGGGTGCGAGTTCTCGCGAGATTGGGGGGGGGGGGGCAGGAGCGAGTTCTCACGAGATTTGGGGGGGTGCAGGAGCAAGTTCTCGCGAGATTTGGGGAAGGGGGCAGGAGCGAGTTCTCGCGAGATTTGGGGAAGGGGGCAGGAGCGAGTTCTCGCGAGATTTGGGGAAGGGGGAAGGAGCGAGTTCTCGCGAGATTTGGGGAAGGGGGCAGGAGCGAGTTCTCGCGAGATTTGGGGGGGGGGGCAGGAGCGAGTTCTCGCGAGATTTGGGGAAGGGGGCAGGAGCGAGTTCTCGCGAGATTTGGGGAAGGGGGAAGGAGCGAGTTCTCGCGAGATTTGGGGAAGGGGGCAGGAGCGAGTTCTCGCGAGATTTGGGGGGGGGGGCAGGAGCGAGTTCTCGCGAGATTGGGGCAGGGGGCAGGAGCGAGTTCTCGCGAGATTTGGGGAAGGGGGCAGGAGCGAGTTCTCGCGAGATTTGGGGAAGGGGGAAGGAGCGAGTTCTCGCGAGATTTGGGGAAGGGGGCAGGAGCGAGTTCTCGCGAGATTTGGGGGGGGGGCAGGAGCGAGTTCTCGCGAGATTTGGGGGGGGGGCAGGAGCGAGTTCTCGCGAGATTGGGGGGGGGCAGGAGCGAGTTCTCGCGAGATTTGGGGGGGGGGGGGGCAGGAGCGAGTTCTCGCGAGATTTGGGGAAGGGGGAAGGAGCGAGTTCTCGCGAGATTTTGGGGAAGGGGGCAGGAGCGAGTTCTCGCGAGATTTGGGGGGGGGGGGGCAGGAGCGAGTTCTCGCGAGATTTGGGGGGGGGCAGGAGCGAGTTCTCGCGAGATTGGGGGGGGGCAGGAGCGAGTTCTCGCGAGATTTGGGGGGGGGCAGGAGCGAGTTCTCGCGAGATTTGGGGGGGGGGCAGGAGCGAGTTCTCGCGAGATTTGGGGGGGGGCAGGAGCGAGTTCTCGCGAGATTGGGGGGGGGGGGCAGGAGCGAGTTCTCGCGAGATTGGGGGGGGGGGCAGGAGCGAGTTCTCGCGAGATTTGGGGAAGGGGAAGGAGCGAGTTCTCGCGAGATTTGGGGAAGGGGGCAGGAGCGAGTTCTCGCGAGATTTGGGGAAGGGGGCAGGAGCGAGTTCTCGCGAGATTTGGGGGGGGGGGGGGCAGGAGCGAGTTCTCGCGAGATTTGGGGGGGGGGCAGGAGCGAGTTCTCGCGAGATTTGGGGGGGGGCAGGAGCGAGTTCTCGCGAGATTGGGGGGGGCAGGAGCGAGTTCTCGCGAGATTGGGGGGGGCAGGAGCGAAGAAGAAGTTTAATGACCACGTCCTGGTTTCACCAGATGTGAACCCTGAAGAACGCAAGTGCAAGAGGCACAAAGAGCAGCTCAAGTTCTACTGCAAGATGCAAGACCTCCTCAGCATCGTGTGCAGGGACTGCACCATCGCAGGAGACCACGCGGGTCATACGTTTATCACACTGGAGGATGAGCATCAGACACGGAAGCATGGAGTCGGAGAGGAGACGCGAGCGGTGGAGGAGAAGAGGAAGAAGGCGGAGGCATCCGTGGGACGGATGAAGGCCGCTCGCAAGGAAGTGCAGGACTCCACGGTCCAGACCAAGGCTCGCATCTCAGGCGAGTTCAACCCACACGAGGGCGACGCTGGATGAAGACAAGAAGGCAGCTCTGGATCGCGTGGACGTGAAGGGGTGTGAGCTGCCGTCCCAGATCAAGGAGAACATCGCTCATTACGAGCGTGAGATCAGCAACCTCCAGGCAGCAGCTACGCGCCCGCGCGCTCTGCAGGAGGAGAGGGACTGGCTCACGTTCCTGCAGGTTCAACCTAAAGGAGACAAACCGGAGAGACACTCAGAAGGGATCTCCACCGTCATCTCCCAGTGAGAAAGACATCGCCTCCATCAGAGCCCTGCAGGGAGCTGTGATCAGCCTGCTGGCAGTCACGTACGGACGCTCGCCGACTGTGGACCCAAACTCGGCCCACAACATCCTCCAGATTTCCTCAGACCTCAGGACAGTGACGCGGACCGCTGTCTCCCAGGGTCGCCCCCCCGATCACCCGCACCGCTTTGATCACTGGCCACAAGCCCTGTGCTCCGAGAGCTTCTCGTCGGGTCAGCACTACTGGGAGGTGGACGTGGGGGGCGCGGCGGGGATTTGGATGGTTGGAGTCACGTACGGGACGATCGCACTGAAAGGGAGCGGTTAAAGAATGCGGGCTGGGACACAACGACTCGTCCTGGGTTTTATATAAAAATACCAACAGCTGCTCAGTGCGTCATGGTGGTGTAGTGACCTCAGTGCCGATGAAGGATCCTCCCTAGAGAGTCGGGTGTCACCTGCACTGGGAGGCGGGGCTGCTGTCGTTTTACTGCACCGACTCCATGGAGCTGCTCTACTCCGTCCAACACACTTAACCTCAGGACATTAAAATATAACTCAGAAACAGGTCCCTGCGGGGTGGGCTGGTAGGAACGAACAAATGAATGGCTATAATAAAATGAAATGGCAAAAATGGCCGCCAATAAGTGGATGGAAACGTAGACGTAGTGGAACATAGGAAACAATAAAGTAGTAACCGTTGGTGGAAAAAATACTAGTAGCGTTGTTTGGCTTTCCGTCTCGGCTCAACGAGTCAAGCAAAGTAACCACGCGTCTGGACGTCCAGGGTTAACAAAGCAGAAGAGTTGCCAGTGGTTGCCATCCTTGCAAATAGGCATCAACCACAGGTGGCGAGTGAAAAGGTCACCAAACCCGTGCTGGCATCGAAGAGCACGTCGGTCGTTCTCCAAGATTGACGAGGCCAATTCGTAGGATCAGGGAATAGGTCGCATAACTGTCGGGTGAGATGACGGCGATAGTCTGGCGTTGTCCTTGAATAGCGCAGTGCACCTGTAATGCGGGCGTAAACGGCCTCGCGGATGTGACGTCACGGGGGGAGGAGTTAGGTCACGTGGGAGAGGATAAATAACAACAGTAGGTGAGGAATGGCGGCAAATCCGTCTTATTATCTGCGAATAAAGCCACCCAGGGGTACCGTTTCCCAGAAATGCGAAAGTCGACACTGAATTGCGAAACTGGCCCACAGTCGACTTGTTTTACACCAATGCTTATGATCATGATGTATGTTGAACTTCTTTCGTACCGTACGTAGCCAACGGTGCTAATCGGAGGTGCGTGGGGGAAGGACAACAACACTGAACAAAAAGAGCAGTTAGAAACAATTAGTTTCAAATTTTCTTTCTGTGGATTTCACACCTGATGATGATTGCTTGTGTTGCAGTCGAAACGTCGTGAAAATGTTTATTTTTATATTAATATTATTTATTATTTCCCTTCTACATGACTTTACCAAATTAGTTTTAATCTAGATTTAAAAGTGCATACAGCTCCAGCGGCTGTGCAGTCGATGGATTTGTAATGGTTCGACACTCGTGTGGAGGAAACTCTATTTACTTAACACAACTTCAACACAACTGCAACACACCCTACACATGAGGTGGTGACCACCGTCCGACTCTCACTAACACTCGGGTACTACCATTGGTACCTCATTTGGCAGTAAAAATATGATAATTGGTTTTTACCCTTTAATCTGGCAACAAAAATATTTGGTCCAACCCATGTGAGACTAGGCTCTACGGAAAGCTGTCTCGGGTGTGGACCAATCAACTTCAAGGACAGTGCATACATTATCAGAGTTATGTTTATTGTTTGCATTATGACTGCAGGTATTGTGGTCAATGCAAACATGACTCCTCGTAAAAAAAACGTGTCAGTTTTGTTTCCAGATAAAAGGGTAAAAACCAATTATCACTCGGGTACTTCTTGGCGCGGCCAAGCCAGGAGGGCTTCTGCTTGGCCACGATGACTGAAGGCTTCTCTCTTCAGAGTCTTCATACGACGGCTTCATCCCAGGCGCCAACAGCGCAGATCTGCACGCTGAGCCCGCTTCGAAGCCTCCCCGGAGTGGACGGCCACAACGCTGTGGGCTCTCATGATATTGTCTCTTCCCA